>NC_056741.1:1289335466-1289581093 GCF_019279795.1 Protopterus annectens | reverse complement strand
TGCCATGGCTAATCTGCAAAGGCAGTATGAGTGTGTGCCCCCTTGCTTGTTTGTATACCACATGACTGTGGTGTTGTCCGTCTTTATCAGTAGTTGTCCTGGATGAAGTAAATCCTTGAAGGCTGTTAGGGCATTTTGAACAGCTAGCATCTCTTTCTGGTTGATATGTAGATGCATTAGATTTGGTGCCCATATGCCCTGAATGCATCTTCCTGCCATGTGGGCCCCCCAGGCATAATCTGATGTGTCTGTTGTTAAGGTTTGGCTGGCAGGGGATAGAGTGAAGGGCCGTCCCAGGTTTTGGTGACAGGCCTTTGCCCACCATAGAAACTCCTGTTGCAGGCAGGGGATGAGAGGAATCATTGTTTCCAGACTGTGTGAATGTTGACTCAATAACCTTTTAGGTACCACTGAAGTTTCCTCATATGCAGTCTTGCATATGGAATTAGTAGGATGCAGGATGCCATAAAGCCTAGAGCCTGCAGAATTTGTCTTGCAGAAGACTGGGTTTTTGTTGCCATCAGTCTGAAGTAAGTAGTCAGTTGCCTTTGTTTGTCTGGCATGAGGTAAGCCATCTGGGCAGTTGTATGCAAACTTGCACCCAGGAATGTTATCTTTTGAGAGGGTACCAGTTGTGATCTCTTTTCGTTTATTGTGTACCCTAGGCATGCTAGAAGCCTTTTCACAAATGCCAGGTGTCGTAGTAAGAGTGTCCTTGTTCTCTGCTTGAATGAAACAGTCGTCCAAGTAAGGATATATTTGAGTACTTCTTTGTCTGCAAAATGCAATTACTGGTGACAGGCACTTTGTAAAGATCCTGGGCGCAGTAGATAAGCCAAAGGGCAGTGCAGAGAATTGGTAATGCATTAAGCCAGCCTTGAATCTGAGGTATCTTCTGCACGACTGTCTTATTGGGACATGCAGGTATGCCTCTTTTAAGTCTAACGTCACCAGCCAAGCATTCTTGCCCAGCATGGGCAGAAGCTGTTGCAAAGTGAGCATTTTGAATTTTGGAATGTCCAGGTATGTGTTCATAATCGATAAATCCAGTATTGGCAGCCAGGCCTTGTCCTATCTGGGTACCAAGAACAGTCTTGAGTAAAAACCTTGTCCTTTTTCCTGCTCTGGTACTGTCTGAATGGACCCCATATCCATTAGGGATGTAACCTGTTTCTGTGCCTCTGCCCATTGGTTTTTTGGCAGGTCTGGCCAACCACTTGTCATTGGCAAAGTGTGGAAATGGAATCTGTATCCCTGTGATACGATGTTCAGTACCCATTTGTTCTGAGTTATTAACTGCCAATTTTGAGCAAAAAGTGCTAATTTTCCCCCTATGGGTTCTACTAAAAGATAAGTGCTTGGTGTAGGCAGAAGGAAGTCATTGGGATTGCTTCCTGTAGGTTTGCGCTTTATCTCCTCCAGATTTGGAGGTGGATGCGCCCCATTGCTTTGACCTGTATGAGTCTTGAGCCTGGTACCTGGAACCCTTAGGGCATCTGGATTTGCCCCTTTGAGCTCTGTCTGACACAGGAAAGGACCAGTTTTTTGTAGGCTAGTGTCTACTGAATCTAGGTGGCTGCACTTGTAAGAAATCTTTAACAGTTTGCACAGACTTAGCTTTGTCTTCCATTTTCTTTAAAACGTCTTCTGCCTTAATACCAAACAGAGAATCATGCTGTAAAGGTGCATCTAGCAATTTATCTTTAACATGATCAGGCAAATTTTGTTCCTTTAACCAGGCATGCCTCCTAATCACAGATCCAGTAACTGCGGCCCTGCAGGAGGCCTCTAATGAATCAAAAACACATTGCCAAGTAAGCTTTCCAACTTGTTCAGCTGCATGCAATAATTCCTGCAATTCCTTATTTTCTGCACATTCTGAAATCAACATCATTTTCTGTTTCAGCAATCCCATAACATGTTGTTGGTACTTAAGCATATGAAATTGACAGTTTAAGGTCCTGATTGCCAAGGCTGCAGATGTATAAACCTTTTTTCCCCATCTGTCCAGCGCCCTTGAATCTCTGTCAAACGGGGGGTAGGGCTTTTTGCTGTTGAGGCCTTAACTTCCTTTGGACCCTGTGAAATAGTTTCAGGATCAGCAGCAGGGTTTCTAAATAAAAATTTATGAGAGTCAGGGACCCTGTAATACCTGCCAGGCTTACTGAGAGCCGGAGGTAGAGTCAGGGGTCAGGCTTGACTCCGAAAAAACATCATCCACAATATCTAACACAAGGGGAATGGCTAAAGGCGAAGGAGGAAATCCCTGAGCCTCTTTTTTGATTCTGAGAAGTCTTGACTCTCCAAGTTAAAATGCTCCCTCAAAGAATGCAAGGTTTCTCCAAATGAATAATCCTCAGGAGGAGATGCAGATGGAATAGACTCCTCAGTATCAGAATCCTCATAGGGAGGTAAAGATAATTCCTGATCAGAAGAGGAATCACAAGAAATAGAAACCTGATCTGAAGATTCATAGTCAGTGTCTTGCCTAGGCCTCTTATCTGGAGGGGGATGGGTACCCCTGATCAAGGTAATAAGGTCTTCAGCCATTTTGATCATCTGTTTTTTAGGCATAGAGGCCTGTGCACGTGGCTCAGGCGTCGTTTTTTTAGTTTTAGAAGGTGTCTTTGCCTTTGGTTTTGCAGCTTTCGTCGGTTTGATATAAAAATGTTGAGGTCTGAATAAACCCTCAGAAGCCGGTGCCTGCTCAGCGGCTCTGGACCCATCAGAGGGAGATACATCGGTCGGTCCAATACCTTGAGTATCTTGCGGCATGCCGGACATGGGTGTCGGTAGAGGCCTGCGACTCGAAGGCAGTGGGTATCAGGGGCTGCAAAAGCACCTCACTGATTACCAGCGAACTGGCGACTGGCTTAGGAGAAGCTTTGTCGTCAGTTTTGGATCTCGACTGCCTTTCTCTGTCCTTTTCTTTGCGTTTTTTATGTACTCCGGTAGTTGGATTGCTATCCGACGACATCTCTGGGTAGTTAAATCTGTTTCCAAAATACATAGATGCAAAAATATACAGACGCTTAATAGTGTGTTGGTTAAATCTAACACAAAACCGACAGCCAGGCACATTGTGATCAGGGCCTAGGCAAGGAATACAATATAAATGGAAATCCTTATGAGGTATTTGCTTCCCACAAGTAATGCAATTATTAACTTTTTCTGACATTGGTAAAAAGCAAGAAAAAAGTTTCCCCAACGGGGTACTTAGCTTTATTGAAGACTTCAGTTCTGAAACTCAAATGTGAATATTTCAGTAGTCGGCCAACCGGCACTTGCGAAATGCTTCTGCTTTTGGCACCGCGTGGGAAGAAAGACTAAAGAAAATGGCATTGGATGCATGTTTTATACCCGACGACCTGACGTCATGGAAGAGAAGACAGCAACTGATGCAGGACGCAAGACTTTGGAATTCAGGCCGACTGAGGGCAACCTGCCAGCAGATTACCCAAATGTAATGACTGCAACAGTGAAACACGAAGAACATCGTCACTGTGAGTTCTTACCATGAGGGGGTGGCTTTGCACTCCCTGATTTTGAAGAGAAGGAACTCCATTGCTTAGATCTCAGTATTCCCTGGGGCTGTTGTCGGGGGGGGGGGGGCTGCTTCCCCTGGGTCTGGGCTGAGCTGACCTGGAGGGGGTTTGAGGAGTTCCATGGTATGTTGCTGATACTTTTTTACCCCATCTGTCTAATGCTCGGAAATCCCTATCTGAGGGGTTGGGATTCTTAGCTGAAGTTGCTTAGATTCCTTTAGGTCCTTGAGAGATAACCTCAGGGTCAGCAATAGGATTTTTGAAAAGAAATTTGTGAGGTTCAGGGACTCTATAGCATGTGTCAGGTTTCCTGGGAGCAGAAGCGAGGGTTGTCAGGGGTCAGACTGGATTCATTAAAAACATCATCCACAACATCCAGGACAGGAGACATGGCCAGAGGTCTGTGCTGTGGAAGATCTAAGAGTCTCTTTTTTGACTGAGGATAGTCCAGACATTTCCACTGGAAATACTCCCTTAAAGTAAGCAGGGTTTCCCCAAATTAAAAGTTCTCGGGTGGAGAGGCTGAAGGGATGGATTCCTCTGCATCAGAATCCTCATAAGCAGAGAGGGGCAGCATATCTTCATATTCAGATGCATCAGAGTCATCGGACTCCTGTTCAGATAAAATTACTCGGGATACGTCTCTTTCCTTTGGAAGGGATAGCTTGTCTTACCCTGATAAGCATTATAAGGTCTTCTGCCATTTTAAGCATTTGAGACTGAGGCAAGGAAGCAGGTGCCTGAGCTTGGGTCGTCGTATTTTTTGGGTGTAGTTTGTACCCTGGCCCTTAGAAACTTGCTAGTTTTCGAAAGAACTGTAGACGCGAAAGAAGTCGGTCTAAGAACTTTCTTTGAAGCCAGTGCCTGCTCAGCGGCTCCAGACCCATCCAAGGTAAAGACACCCCCAAGATTCTTAGTCGAAGAACAGTCTTGTGGCATACCGGACTCCAAAAGGGTCTCGGTAGTGGCCTGTGAATCCACAGAAGCGGGCATCAGGGGCTGCGAAAGCACCTCACTGAGGACCGGAGAACTGACAACTAGCTTAACGGAAGCGTCGTCGGCAGTCTTGGACCGTGCGGTCTGTCTCTGTCTTTATCCTTATGTTTTTTCAGAAGATCTGTTGTCGGATGGCTTACCAAAGCAGTATCAGAATTCGAGGACTAAGAGCGAAAATATCTAGCTACAATAAGGGCCCATCGATGGACAGTTCTGATGTTGAACAAAGCACAAAAGCGACAGCGGGGGACGTAGTGGTCTGGGCCTAAGCAAGTTATGCAGTAAGAATGAAAGTCTCAGTGTGGTATTTGTTTTCCACAGACGACACAATTGTTAACTTTGTCTGACATCGGTTAGAGCAAGAAAAAAAGCATCCCCAACGGGGTACTTGGCTTTAGAAGACTTCAACTTCAATTCGGAAAACTCAGGTAGCGACCGACCAGCACTAGTGCGAACTACTTCTGCTTCGGGCTACTCGTCAAGAAAGGGCCTTGTCAGAGGCCTGCGTAGAAAGCGATTCAAGCATCAGGGGCTGCAAAAGCACCTCACTGAATTCTGGAGAACTGAAGACTTAGAAGACTTAGCCTTGTGTGACCTTCCACTATCATTATCTCTACGTTTTTTCAGAATATCGACAGATTGTTGGCTGATGGATGCCATATCAGAAATCAAAGAGGGAACTCGAAAATAATTGTCTACAAAAAGACCTCTACGGCGAATGGTTCTCACATTAAAGAGGGCAGAACCGGCAACGAGGGACATCGTGGTCTGGGCCTAAACAAGTGATGCAGTAAGAATGAAAGTCTCTGTGTGGGATATGCTTTCCACAGGCGAGACAATTAACTATTTCAGACATCGGTTAGAGCAAGAAAAGAGGGTCCCCAATGGGGAACTTCGCTTTAGATGTTTTCTGCTGAAATTCAACTTCTGGTAGCAACCGACTGGCAGTCGTGCAAACTGCTTCGCTATGGGCTCCACGGCAAGAAAGACTGATGTAATGACGTCGGCTGCCTTGCTTTATAGCACTGACAACCTGATGTCAGACAATGGCAGCCAGCACACAAAAACAATGACTCTGTTATTTGGGCCGGCCGAAGGCTGCCACAGCAGGATTGCAGACAGTTAACACGCACACCAAGTCTGACATAGTTTTCTACAATTGAGAATTACAATCTGAGGTAGCGACTGTGGAATGTGGTTGCGAGAACACGTTAAGTACCTTTTTTTATTTTTATCTGTTCCCTCTTATGTACTCTGCAGTGGTCGTTGGTCCCATCAATCTAGATATATTTACGCAGCCTCAAAGATTCTAGGAGGCTCTGCAATTCAATGTTGGCGTGGCCAACACTGGTACCCCCTCTTGCGCAGTGTGGGTACCAGTGTTGGCATGGCCAGTCTGGTGCAATTAGTATGGTCCTTGGTTTGCCCTGTTTGATCTTTAATAGTACTTTGAGGAGGACAGGCAGAGGAGGAAAGGCATACACTGATAGATTTTTCCAGGTGAAGGACAGGGCATCCACTTTCCAAGCTTGTTTGGAGGGAGTCCTTCTGCAGAATTTGTCCAACTGGTAGTTCTGGGGGGAGGCAAACAGGTCTATATCTGGGCTCCTCCATTTGTTTATCAACATGTTGAAAGTCTTTGGTTCCAATTTCCACTCGTGTAGGTCCATGAGATTTCTGCTTAGTTCATCTGCCAGTGTATTTAGCTTTCCTGGCAGGAATTGAGCCTGTAGGTGCACTTGGTAGCGCAAGGCTGTGTTCCACAGAGCCATGGCTAGTCTGCAGAGGGGGTATGAATGGGTACCCCCCTGCTTGTTTATGTACCACATAACAGTGGTGTTGTCCGTCTTTACCATCAACTGTCCTAGAAGAATGTGGTCCTTGAAGGCTGTCAGAGCATTCTGTACAGCTAACATTTCTTTTTGATTGATATGCAGGTGCATTTGACTTGGGTTCCATTTGCTCTGAAAGCACTTCCCTGCCAGGTGAGCCACCCATGCATAGTCTGATGCGTCTGTTGTTAGGGTTTGGGCGGCAGGGGGGTAGAGTGAATGGTAGTCCCTTGTTTTGGTGGCAGGCCTCTGCCCACCAAAGGAACTCTAACTGTAGGCAAGGTATGATAGGAATCATTGCTTCTAGATCCTGAGAATGTTGACAATATAGGCTTTTTAGATACCACTGTAGTTTCCTCATATGCAATCTTGCATATGGAATTAGGAGAATGCAGGAGGCCATGAACCCCAAGGCTTGCAGTATTTGCCTTGCAGATAGCAGGGTTTTTGTGGCCATTAGTTTAAAGTAATTTGCCAAATTAATTTGTTTCTCTGGCATGAGGCAATCCATCTGGGAAGTTGTGTTCAACCCTGCTTGCTCCCAGGAATATATTTTGTTGACAGGGTACAAGATGCGATTTCTTTTCGTTTATGGTGTACCCCAGACAAGTTAGCACCTCTTGTACAAACGCCAGATGACTCAAGAGTATGTCCTGGCTTTCTGCCTGAATTAGATAATCATCCAGGTATGGGTATATCTGAATATTTTATTTATTTGCCTGCAAAATGCAGTGACTGGAGCTAGGCACTTTGTGAATACCCTAGGTGCAGTGGATAAGCCAAAGGGCAGTGCAGAGAACTGATTGTGCATGTAGCCTGCTTTGAAGCGTAGCTAACTTCTGCAAGATTCCCTGATTGGGATGTGCAGGTAGGCTTCCTTTAAATCCAGTGTTGCCAACCACACATCCTTGCCTAGCATAGGAAGCAACTGGTGAAGAGTTAGCATCTTGAATTTTGGGATCATCAAAACTGTGTTTAGGATAGAAAGGTACAGGATAGGGCACCATGAGTTGTCTTTTCTGGGTACAAGGAAAAGTCTTGAATAGAAACCTTGCCCCTTTTCCTCTTCTGGTACACTTTGAATAGCTCTTATGCTTAAGAGAGAGTACTTGCTTTTGAGCCTCTGCCCACTGATTTGGGGGTAGATATCGCCAACCGTTTGGGGATGGTAACATGTGGAAGTGAAATCTGTATCCTTGGAAAACTATATTTAAAACCCATTTGTCCTGGGTAATGAGTTCACAGTTTTTTGTCTGCAGAGCAATCTTTCCCCCCTAAAGGAGCAGTCAGTTGAGAAGGGCTTGGAAGTTTTAAAGTTAAGTCATTGAGACAGTTTACCATAGGGGGAATCTTACTACTCCCTGATTTGGTCTCAGGACCCACAGTAGGATTTTTAAAAAGGAACTTGTGAGAGTCGGGAACCCTGTAACATCTATCAGGTTTTCGGGGAACAGAAGGTAAAGAGTCAGGGGCCAAGCTAGATTCCGAAAAGGCATCGTCAACAATGTCCAATACAGGGGGGAATAGCTAAAGGCCTGTGTTGGAGCAGTAGTAAGAAATCCCTAAGCCTCTTTTTAGAATCAGAGTAATCCTGGCTTTCCCAGCGGAAATGCCCCCTAAGAGTATGCAAGGTTTCACCAAAAGAGAAATCCTCTGGAGGGGAAGCAGAGAGAATAGAGTCCTCTGTATCACAATCCTCATAGGTAGATAAGGGTAAATCCTGGCCATCAGAGGAAAAGTACAGTTTTGCACCTACCATAAATGTAGATGTTCGAGTGTACACCCTGCTGCAGTCATCACACTTGGGTTATCTTGTCGTCAGGCGGTCCCGCAGTCGGACGGAATTCCAAAGTCTCGGTCCGGCATCAGTTGCTGTCGCTTCTTCCTTAACGTCAGTGCGCCAGGGGTATATATAATGCAACCGACGCCATTTTCTTCAGTTTTTCTTGCCCCAGATGTCAGGTGTCCCCAAAAAGGTGGTCAGTAATTAGTACCAAATTGAGTAAACTTTGCACAAACACATAATCCCTTCAGCTATAAGCAAATACATCAGTAAGGTATTGAAGAGATTTAGCCAGTAGATCAGAGGGGATGGATGGAGGGTAACCTGGACTGCAGCAGGGTGTACACTCGAACATCTACATTTATGGTAGGTACAAAACTGTACTACCCTGCTGCAGTCATCACACTTGGGTTGAATCCCAAAGCTAAGGATGGGAGGAGGTATCATAGAGGGTTAGAGGAGGCTAGAAGGCCCTGCAGAACTGCAGTGGCGAAGCCCTCCCTAGTCTTAGAGTAAAGAGGTAAGTGATAGTGTTTGGTAAAGGTGTGTACTGAACTCCAACTTGCAGCTTCCAAAATCTCCTTGGTTGGAACCCCCCCCTGAGAAAGGCTGTAGAAGTAGCTGTTGCCCTGGTAGAGTGTGGCCTAATGGTAGCAGGAACTGGTTTTCCATGATGGTTATAACAGAAATGTATGCAATGACCTAACCATTTGGAAATGGTTTGCTTTGATACAGCCTTCCCTTGAGAAGCTGTAGCATAGGATACAAAGAGCTGGTCAGATTTTCTGAAAGTCTTAGTTTTGTCCAAGTAGTAACGAAGTTGCCTGTGAATGTCCAAGGAATGCAGGAGTCTCTCACCTTTGTTCGGTGGATATGGGAAGAAGGCGGGTAAGTGGATGGCTTGATTTAAAGCCACACTGGAAACCACCTTAGGCATAAAGGAAGGATTAGTTCGTAGAGAAACTCTGTCTTGATGAAAAATGAGGAAAGATTCCACTGCCATTAGTGCCTGTAGCTCTGAGACTCTTCTAGCTGAAGTTATTGCTAGCAGCAGGGCAGTCTTCCATGATAGGAACTGAAGATCTGCAGAGAAAGCTGGTTCAAAGGGAGGTAGCATTAGTTTTTCCAGAACAAAATTGAGGTCCCATGTTGGTGTAGGAGCTCTCCTCGGTGGTCTAATGTTTTTTGCCCCTCTGAGGAACTGCCTTAGAAGTGGATGCGAAAATAAAGGTGGATCCGTGTTGTAGTGGGCTGAAATAGCTGAAGCATGGATTTTAATGGAGGAGAAAGAAAGTCCTTTGTGCAACATCTCTGTTAAATACTGTAGAATGTGAGGCATGTGAGGCTGAAATGTGTCTTGGTCTTGAGCTTGGTTCCAGGCACAAAACCTTTTCCATTTGTCTGAATAAGCCTTCCTGGTGCTTGGCCTCCTAGCTTCCAGAATAACATCCATAACTGCTTGGGAAAGAGGAGCTGGCTGGATGTTTAGGTGATTTGCCATGCAGCCAGATTTAAGGTTTTGAGCTGGCTGTGAAGAATCTGATTGTTTTGTTGTGTGAGCAAATGGGGAGTTTGTGGTGATATCCATGGTGGGACGTGGGCCATATTCCTCAATAGCGGGTACCAGTGCTGGCATGGCCAGTCTGGGGCTATGAGAATCAGTTGTGGTCTCTCCTTTTTGACTTTCAGAAGTACCTTTGTGAGGAGAGGCAATGGAGGGAAGGCATATACTGTCAGGTTTTTCCAACTGAAAGAGAGTGCGTCCACTTTCCAAGCTTGATGGTGAAGTGTCCTTGTACAAAATTTTGTTAGTTGACAGTTTTGAGGACTGGCAAACAGGTCTATGTCTGGAAGGCCCCATTTTTGAGTTATCATTGTAAATACTTGTGGATCTAGCTTCCACTCGTGGGGATCCATGATGTTTCTGCAGAGGTCGTCTGCCAATGTGTTCTTCTGTCCTGGCAGGAATTGAGCTTGTAACTGAACTTGGTAAGCCAGAGCTGTGTTCCATAAGATCACTGCTTGCCTGCATAGAGGGTAGGAATGAGTACCCCCTTGTTTGTTTATGTACCACATTACTGTGGTGTTGTCCGTCTTTATTGTAAGTTGTCTTGGATGTAATAGATCCTTGAAGGCTGTCAGAGCTTTCTGTACAGCTAGCATCTCTTTTTGATTGATGTGCAGATTCCTTTGATCTGCAGTCCATATGCCTTGAACGCACTGTCCTGCCATGTGTGCCCCCCAGGTGTAATCTGATGCATCTGTTGTGATAGTTTGCCTGGCTGGGGGCAAGGTGAAAGGAGTCAGGTGACATGCCTGTAACCACCATAGAAATTCCTGTTGTAGGCAGGGAATGAGAGATATCATTGTGTCCAAGCTGTGGCTGTTGAGACCATACGCTTTTTAGGTACCACTGTAATTTCCTCATATTGTTGTAATTTCCTCATATATAATTTCCACCCAAACAACCACCACCTCAGAACACAACACCTGCAACACATAGACCTCACAGTCAGAGTGTCAAACAGTCACAGCCCTTAAGGCCAAACACAATGCCAGACACACTAGTCATTGGTGACTCCATAGTCAGACACACTGACGTCCCGCTCACCAGACTGAGTAAGGAGAAGGTCACAGTAAGCTGCCTGTCGGGCGCTAGAATCCGCCACATAACGCAAGCACTCAGGTCTCTCAACAGCAGGTACAAATATGACTCAGTCATTGTCCACGCTGGTGTAAACGACCTGAGACGCACTCTCCTGGACTACATGAAAAGAGACATTGAGGAGCTCTCTGATTATGTAGCCCAGGCAGGTATGACCCTGACCTTAAGCAGTATCCTACCTTCACCAAGAATGATGCCACAATACAGAGATAAGATGATCAGCTTTAACAATTGGCTTAAACTCTGGTGTCATTCAAAGGGGATCCAATGTCTGTCTGCCTGGGATGACATGCTGGACAAGCCACGCTGTTTCATGAGGCGGACGGCTTGCACCTGTCACCCTGGGATTCCGGATTTTGGCAAAGGCTCTTGCCACCCCCATAGTGCCTTTTTAGGCAAGGCTCAAATTCTAAACCTACCACCCTAGAACACAAAAAAGGAAAAACTAAGGGTAATGCTGCTCAATGCCAGAAGTCTAAATCTCAAAATGCACGACTGAGGCCCTTCTCAGTATGGAGAACATCGATGTCTGTGCAGTGACAGAAACCTGGTTCAAGGCTCCTGAGAGCACCCCAGCACTATCAGGTTTTACCTCTTATCATGCGTTCCGGCCCCAAAATCCGGACAATACCAAGAAAGGAGGGGGGGTATCCATATTCATCAAAGACACCCACACCTCAAGACTGGTGGCAACGCACAATGCATCGGAGACCATCCAGGTGCAATTAACCATAGGCAAGACTGCTCTGCAAATTGTAGCATGTTACAGGCCACCTCACAAACTCAGGAACCTCACATGGCCTTCCTGAAAACACTAGAGGGGATAAATGTATCACCAAACACCATCATACTAGGTGACTTCAATTACCCTAATATAGACTGGGAACACTACTCAAGCCCAAACACCCTAGCCCAAAAGTTCCTGGAATTCATAAACTCAAATGCCATGGAACAACTAGTCACCATCCCCACAAGAGGAGAAAACATACTTGATCTCATCATCACGAACATGGGAGCACAATGTTCAACACCGAAGTATACCCTCACTGGTGAGATCAGATCACAACTAATCTCGCTGGAGGTCCTCATCCCACCCCCACCTGCAATAAAAAAGACCACAGTAAAGAACTTCTCGAAAGCCGGCTTCCCACTTCTAAAGACTAGTGTGGTCTCCTTTAAGGCCCCGAGCCGACGGAAAACAGTACTCAAGCCGCTGAATCACTTACAAATGCCTTCTACCAGCACCTGCAGGACTGCATGGATAAGGCAATCCCAAGCAAAACAAAGACTCTTTGTACCAAAGGCAAGCGTCCACTCTGGTGGACCCCAGCCATAAACAAACTCTACAACAAAAGGAGGAAGCTACTGCAAGATAGAGCAAAATCCTTAAAAGGTAAGACACCCTTGATCACTATAAGTAAAAAACTAAGAGCTCTCATAAAATCATCCAAAGCAAATTTTGAGAAAAATAGCTAAAGACTCAAAAGACAATCATAAGGCCTTCTTTAGCTATGTTAGAAACCTGGAAGAAACTCCCAGATATGCTCAGAACTAGTTCAAAATGATGTGAAGATTACTGATCCTACAGACATTGCCAACATACTGGCTGACAGGTTCAGTGCAAACTTCTCCCCCCCCAAAAGGAGAGATATCTATACCAAGCCATTGCAGCCCCCAAACATCTCCAACGCCCAAGTGAGAACTGCTCTCTCCAAAGCAAAAACACAGCATCCATGGGACCTGATGGTGTCCCTGGCTGTGTGCTCCACGAACTCAACGAATTAAACCCACAGCTAGGACAGCTGTTTAATCATAGTCTTACCTCTGGATACGCACTCCAGGAGTGGCGCACTGCAACTGTGGTCCCACTTCACAAAGGCGGTGCCTCCACCGACCCTGGAAATTACCGCCCATTAGCTTGACAAGCCTTATCTGCAAAGCCATGGAGAGGATCATAATGGACCTCATAAATAAAGACATAGGAATTTGCAGACTTTGGATCCATCCCAGTTTGGCTTTGTCAAAGGCAGATCATGCCTTCTAAACTTGGTTGACTTTTTCAAACAGTCACCAAAGCCATTGATGAGGAAAGGCAGTCCATACAGCCTACCTCGATCTGGCGAGGCCTTTGATACAATACCCCACTCGGGTATCATTGAAAACCCATCAGCTTAAATGTTAACCCATACATCACAAGATGGGTTGCAAACTGGCTGAGTGACAGAACCCACAGGGTCAGAGTTGCTGGTGCCATGTCAGACTCAAAGCCTGTCACAAGTGGTGTACCACAGGGCTCAGTCCTGGGCCCACTCTTGTTTGGCATCTACTTTTCAGTACAAGCAAACACAGGAGGGTTATGGCTGACAAAGTTTGCAGATGACTGCAAACTGGCCATAGTAGAAAACACATCTGACACAGATATCCTTCAGAAGGGTCTCACAGAAACGGATAACTGGTGCCAGAGCCATGGCCTAAAGTTAAATGCCAAAAATGCATAGTCATACCCTTGGGAAAAACAAGGTTACCCCTAGCTACCAAATAGGTGGCAATCCACTGAGTACAGAAGAAGTTATCAGGGACCTGGGGACCCAGGTTGATAGTAGTCTGTCATTCGACACCCATGTAGCTAAAGTAGTTAGGAAGACCTTCTACATTGCCCACCTTATCATGAAGGGATTCTCATCTAGATCAAGGGAGGTCATAGTCTCCCTATACTCATCACTCATCAGACCAATGATTGAGTACAATGCCCAATTCGGAATGTATCTGACCCGACACTTGCAGCAGCTGGAGAGGCCACAAAAGTTCCTCACCAAAAGGATAAAGGGTCTCAAACATCTGTCCTATGCTGCCCGACTGAAAGAACTCCAGCTCTATTCAGTCGCTATCGCTTGCTCAGAGGTGACCTTTGCCTAACATACAAGGCCATGTCAAACCCAGATTTGATGAATATGCTTCACCTTACAAAAATCTAGATCCGTCAGAGCCACAAGGGCGTGAGACTTAAACCTCGACACGGCTATTAATAGGACGTGCTGAAGGGATAGATTCATCACCCAAAGACTCCCTATGCTGTGGAATAAAATCCCGGTATATGTGAGGCAGAGCACCTCGCTGGCCTTGTTCAAGAGAAATCTTGACCAATGGATGGGAGATCGCAGATATACCCCAGGGATTACCTCAGTGTCACTGCTCAACAGAGGCACAGCAAAATAATGGGTATAGTTCCCCATACTAAAGGGGTGGCGTAAGCCACAAAACTATGGGCTAGGCTTGTAAATGCCCTCGGGCAGATAGCCTAGTATGAACCTATGAACCTATATGCAGCTTTGCAAATTATTAGTATGCAAGATGCCATGAAGCCCAAAGCCTGCAGAATTTTTCTTGCAGTTAATTGGGTCTTTGTTGCCATTGTCTTGAAATATTGAGTCAGTTGTAGATGTTTGTCTGGCTTAAGATAAGCCTTCTGGGCCGTTGTATTCAAGCTGGCACCCAGGAATATCATATTTTGTGTGGGTACTAGTTTTGACTTCTTTTCGTTTACTGTGTACCCCAGGCAATTTAGTAGATGTTTTACAAAAGCCAGATGATGTAAGAGAATGTCCTTGCTTTCTGCTTGGATGAGGCAGTCGTCCAGGTATGGGTATATTTGAATTCCTCTTTGTCTACAGTATGCAATTACTGGTGCCAGGCATTTTGTGAAGACTCTGGGTGCAGTAGATAAGCCAAAGGGCAGTGCAGAAAATTGGTAATGGGTTGAACCTGCAATGAAACGGAGGTATCTTCTGCAACTTTGTTAGGGACATGCAGGTATGCCTCCTTGAGGTCCAACGTTACTAGCCATGCTTCCTTGCCCAACATGGGAAGAAGCTGCTGTAGTGTTAGCATCTTGAATTTGGGTACTTGTAAGTAAGTGTTTAGAATTGAAAGGTCCAGAATTGGTCTCCAGGCATTGTCCTTTCTGGGCACTAGAAAGAGTCTTGATTAAAATCCTTGGCCTTGCTCTCGAGTAGGTACCAGTTGAATGGCTCTCATGTCCATGAGAGCTGTAATTTGTTTTTGTGCCTCTGCCTATTGATTTTGTGGCAGGTTTGGCATTCCTCTTTTCATTGGCAAAGTGTGAAAGTTGAATCTGTATCCTCGTAAAATTATGTCTGGGACCCATTTGTCCTTTGTGACAATGTGCCAGTTGTCTGAAAAAAGTGCGAGTTTTCCTCCCAAGGGGGCTGCCAAGAGAGTGTTGCTTGGCCAGATGAGGTGCAAGTCATTCAGTTTGCCTTCTGGTTGATTGGGACCTGTCTTCTCCTCCCTTCTGTGTTGTAGTGCCTCACTGGCGAGGTTTGTACTGGGCTTGTGGTTGTCCTCTGCCCCTTGGACGTCTGTATTTACCCCTCTGTGGTCTGTCAGTAGCTGGAAAGGACCAATTTTTTGTTGGCCAGTTTCTGCTGAAGCGAGGGGGTTGTACCTGTAGGAAATCTTTGACTGTCTGCATAGATTTTGCCTTATCCTCCATTTTCCTTAAGGCGACTTCTGCTTTAACTCCAAAAAGAACATCCTGCTGTAAGGGAGCATCTAGAAGTTTTGCTTTAACATGATCAGGTAAAGTTTGTTCCTTTAACCAAGCATGCCTACGTATAACAGACCCAGTGATAGCTGCTCTGCAGGAGGCCTTCAAAGAATCAAACCCACATTGTAAGGTATGTTTGCCCACTTGTTCAGTGGCATGCAACAGATCCTGCATTTCTTTCAATTCAGATTGTTGAGGGAGAGTGGTCATTCTTTGCTTTAACTGAGAGATTAGAAATTGCTGATACTTAAGCATGTGAAATTGGCAATTTAGTGCCCTCATAGCTAGTGTGGCTGAGGTGTAAACCTTTTTCCCCCACCTGTCCAGTGCTCTGGACTCCCTCTCAGAAGGTACAGGATTTTTAGCCATAGAAGCCTTAGCCCCCTTGGGACCCTGTTAGATAGTCTCTGGGTCAGCAAAAGGGCTTTTGTAAAGAAATTTGCGGGAATCAGGCACTCTATAGTATCTGTCAGGCTTAGCCAGAGCAGGTGGTAGAGAGTCTGGGTTCAAACTGGATTCTAAGTAAACATCATCCACAATGTCCAAAACTGGTGGGATGGCAAGTGGTCTGTATTGGGGGAGTAAAAGAAACTCTCTGAGCCTTTTCTTCGAGTCAGAGTAGTCCTGACCTTCCCAGTGAAAATGTTCCCTCATAGTGTGTAAAGTTTCCCCAAAGGACTAGTCTTCAGGAGGAGAAGCTGAGGGAATGGAATCCTCAGCATCAGAATCTTCATAAGGGGAGAAGGAGTAATCTTGGTCCTCAGAGGAGTCTGAAGAAATGGACACTTGTTCAGAGGATGCATAATCTTCCTCTTGTCTAGGCCTTTTGTCAGGAGGGGGCTGGGAACCCCTGATTAAAGAGATCAAATCTTCAGCCATTTTGAGCATCTGTTTCTTAGGCATGCGGCCTTGAACAGGGGACTGAAGTGCAGTCCTTTTTGATTTAATAGGAGTATTGGTTTTAGAAAATGTTTTAATGATGAGCGTCGTCGGTCTGAAAACGCCTTCAGAAACCGATGGTGTTTCTGCAGCACCGATGTCTTTTACAGCAATGTTGTCGGTAGGGCCTGAACTAAATGGCTGCGTTGGCCTGGTACATTCCGCCAAAATTTCCGAAGCAGTCTCGGGTTCCAGATCTGTGGCAGTCAGGGGCTGCGTCGGAGCCTCACTGAGGACCGGAGAACCGGAGACTGGACCAGCCGAGGCCTGTAAATCTGGCTTAGGCCTGGGCTGTCTGTCCTTATCCTTGCGTTTTTTGTGCACACCGGTAGTCGGTTGCTCTGACGGCATGGTGTAGTTAAATTTCCTACCGAAGTAGTGTCATGCAAAATCAAAGCATCTTTTAATAGTAGGATTATTAAACCTAGCACAAAAACGACAACTAGTGACGTCGTGGTCTGGGCCTAGGCAAGGTATGCAATAAGAATGAAAATCCTTATGAGGTATTTGCTTCCCACAAGAAATACAATTGTTAACTTTTTCTGACATCGGTCTGAGGCAAGAAAAGTTTCCCCAATGGGGTACTTAGCTTTATAAAAGACTTCGGTCTGAAATTCGAATTCAAAAATCTCAGGAGTCGGCCGACCGGCACTTGCGAACTGCTTCTGCTTCGGGCACCGCGCGGCAAGAAAGACTGGAGAAAATGGCGTCGGTTGCATTATATTTACCCCTAGCGCACTGACGTCAGGAAAGAAGCGACAGCAACTGACGCCGGACCAAGACTTTGGAATTCCGGCCGACTGCGGGACCGCCTGACGACAGGATAACCCAAGTGTGATGACTGCAGCAAGGTAACACGATGAACATCAGAAATTTCAGAATCTTGATCAGAAGTATCATAAACAAATTCAGTTCTAGGTCTCTTAGAGGGGGAAAGGTTGGCTTCCCCTGATTAAAGTAATAAGGTCTTCAGCCATTTTTATCATTTTTTTTAGGCATAGAGGCCTGACCATGCAGTCTGGGCATCAGTTTTCTAAGCATGGATCGAATTTTAGGCCTTGAAGAAGAAGATGGTGTCGGTTTAATATGCAACTTAGTAGGCCTGAATACACCCTCAGAAGCCGGTGCCTGCACAGCGGCTCCGGACCCATCCAAGGTAGAGACATCCGCAGGTTCCACAGTTGAAGCATCTCGCAACATACCAGACTCTGAATGGGTTTCAGCGAGGCCTGCGAATCTGAAGTAGCGGGTATCAGGGGCTGCGAAAGTGCCTCACTGAGTACCGGTGAACTGGAGACTAGCTTAGGAGAAGCGGCGTCGGCAGCTTTGGACCTAGGTGGCCTGTTTCTGTCTTTATCTTTGTGTTTTTTCGGAAAGTCGGTAGTTGCGTGGTTTACCGAAGACATATCTGGATAATTGAATCGAGAACCAAAATATTTAGAAGCGTAAATATGCCGACGAATAGTTCGTTGTTTAAAAACGGCACAAAACCGACAGCGAGGTACGTCGTGGTCAGGGCCTAGACAATTAATACAGTACGAATTAAAATCTTTATGCGGTATTTGCTTTCCACAAGAAATACAATTAGTGACTTTTACTGACATCGGTTTACAGCAAGAAAAAGTTTCCCCAATGGGGTACTTAGCTTTAGTTGAAGACTTCGGTTCTGAAACTCGAAAACGAAAATTTCAGGAGTCGGCCGACAGACACTTGTGAACTGCTTCTGGCGCCACACAGCAAGAAAGACTGATGTAATGGCATCGGCTGCATGCTTTATACCCCTGATTACCTGACGTTATGGAAGATGAGACAACAACCGACTCAGGACCCAAGACTTTGATAATCAGGCTGACTGAGGGCTACTGCAAGCAGATAACCCAAATGTGATGACCGCAACAGTGAAACAAGAAGAACATCTAGGGATGCACATTTCTGTGGAAGCATAAAACAAAACACTGTCCCCAATGGAAGAAGAGCTGGCCTTAACTGATCACTTTCTCAACTTTGGACAGACCAATGACACTCTGCTACATTAAATAAATGGCTCATAATAATGGATGCAGTGGCCAGGACAGCACTTAAGTTGCTTTTACTGAAGTCAAAATATGAACTCAAAAGACGTACTGTTTTCCTCTTAACATTACAACAGCATATAGTCTTCATCTCTAATCTAAAATAGTTTAGAAGGCTGGGGGATTGGAAAGGGGTATAGTATAAGTGGATGGCTTGAGCTGAATGATGAGAGGGCTGTACCTTACAGGCTACCAAACTGGGCCACGAAAGTGCGACAAATGACAGTCAGTCCAGACCTTGGTGTTGCCCATGACTATAACTGAATACCTGGTCTGAGACAATTTTTTGAATACTCTGATGACAAACTCTGATGACAAACTGCATTTTTTAATATCTATTTCTATTGCATTTGAACCTTTGACACTTTTCTTCCTTTTTCTTAAAGCTGAGAGATTTGCGTAATGCAAGAGGTGTAGACTAATTAGCAAGAGAAAAAATTTAGTCACAGCCTATTTTCAGTCTGGACTAGTTTTCAGTGTTTGCAGGCTACTGTTTTCAGAAAAAAGTAAAGGTTCTCTAAATAAGAGTGTTTCTACATTTATATTAATTTCCAGTTATGGGTGAATGTATAGTACATTTCCAATTTTCCATAACTGGAGGCTGCACAAAAGCTAATAAATGAGCTAGAAAAATTGAAAGCATGTTGCTGATATGAAAAGAGAAGCTCCTTGCACGACTGCTGGGTATTTTACAGGCCTGTGCATGTGCATTACTTGATTCACATGCAGTGTATAAACAACAATTAAGTGTATTTTGCTTTAAACAATACTGGTTTCACTGTGGAAGTTTATTTTCAAAATTAATTAGATATAGCACTATCAATGTCAATTAGACTAATCAGAAGTAACCCACTTTAACAATTCTGTAAATAAACAGCATTACATGCAATGCTTTATAATGTAAGCAGCATTAAATGGGTAAACTAAGCTGCAGGTGCCTGTATGGATAATGCTCAATGGCATCTTCTCTATCATAATTAACATGATGTTACCACTCCCTATTTTTTAAAGATGGAATGAAAGATCTTACAGTTAGTCCATGCAGTGTTTTGTAAATTCAACAGGGAGATTGCATATGGCTTAACTCAAGTAGTTTATGGTGCATGACTACAAGTAGTAATAAAAAGGTTATTAGCATTTTATAAAGTATATGATGCTGTGCTAACAGATTATCTTATTAATCTTGTCAACTTCTGCAATTTATTTTGGTGGTCAGTGTTCAGGTCACAATGTTACCTTGCTGCAATTCTGTTCCTTTGTTTAGATCCGGTAGATAGTTTATGACAAAGTATTTCAACACCACTTGATATGTGATTTACTAGACTTGCTTGATTTTCATTAACACTTTAACTTACTGCTGGACAAACTGAAAAGCGGGGGGAGGGTGGCCTAATAGTTGAGGTGTTTGCCTTACAAACACAAGGTGCATGGTTTGAGTCTCACAAGGGATAACCGGCTAGGCTTAAAATGGCTCGCAAGGGCAGTTAGCTTAGTATGAACCTATGAATATCAAAAGCATTCTGTTTTCATGTTAATGACTGTGACTGTTCCAAAGATACATTCTGTGACAGGGTTCCACAATGGTGGCTAACTCAATGTGCCAATCAGAATTCAACCAGTATCAAATTTGAGAATTCAGGGGACAAAAAGCTGATAAAAGTGACTGAGTTTGGATTAATTTGGTTCCTGGTCGGTCAGAACTGTGAATGCATGTTTAAAAAAAAAAAAAAAAAAAAAAAAAAAAAATGGAAAAACTAAGGGAAAAGTCGGTGACAAAAGAAGTAAAAGTTTTGGCTGACAGCAACCTTCTGGCCAATCAGCAGGAAACAAACCATTTTGTATCATCTGAGTGGGAGAGAACATTTAGGAACCTATAACAAAACAGTAAACCACATGGCTTCACAAGTCTTCAAAACAGAAACTCTATTAAGTCAAATGATACAAGGTTGCAAAACAGAGAAAGTACTAAGCAAGCATTCAGATGAACTGACTTAGAGTAGTCAGAAATTACTCCACATCAAAGAATTATGCTCCTCTTGTAGTAAAAAGAAAGTTACTGATATAGAAGATATTCTACAAGTTTTCAGGTCTCATTTTAATAAGATTAATCAACACAAACCAATAATGGATACACAGGATCTAATTAAAACATTTATAAAAATATAATGAAAACAGACTATTAGAGAAATAAATAAAAAACATTGACAAGCCTACATCAATGTCTGAACTCAAATTCAAATTAATAAATTAAAACCCAATAAGGCATCTGGAAATGGCAGTATAATACCTGAACTATACAAAATGATGACTAAGGATGCTTTGAGTATTTTACCAGAGGTATTTTCAATAGTTAAAGGACTTATAAAGGTACCACCATCCTGGAAATACACCCCAATATCCCCAATTTTAAAACCGGACAAGGACTCAACACAATGTTCTTCATATAGACCAATTTCATTATTAAATGTAGATTACAAAATATTCATGACAATCTATGCTGCTAGAATAAAACAATTTCCTCCAATGCTGATAAACAGTTATCAGACTGGGCTTATAATGAACAGGAACACATACAATAATATCAAGGGAATATTATCAGTAACTGATTATACTAATCATTCAGAAAAATAACTTTCATTAGTCTGGATATCAACACTGCATTTGATTCAGTTAATTGGGAGAACTTACTATTAGTATCAGAGGAATGTAATTATTCAAAAATTTCTTACAATTAATCAAACTTTTCTAAGAAAACTCCTTTGCATAAACTAAGATAGGCTCATTTACTTCCCAATCAATCATGATTACAGGTACTAAAAGGGCTGTCATTTACCCCTATTGTTTTTTGCTCTGGTTACAGAACATTTTGCAAATTATATAAGATCAAATAAATCCATTAAAAGCATACTAATAAAAAATGATTTAATCCCCAAAATACAATTATTTGCAAATTACATCCTATTAACTTTGACAGACTGCAGTTCTTCTCTTATTGCAGTGTTCCAAGCAATAGAAACAATCCATAAGAAACTGGGACTGACTTTTAATGAAAAACTAAAATGCTACCTGTTAATTATAACATTAATAAAATAGATACAAAATTACATAAATACATTGTCAAAGATGGTAAAATCACTTACTTAGGGATAAACCTGTCTGATAATATTAAAGATACAACAACCCTTAATTATAACAACTTAAATTCCATAAAACAAACTCTTAATAAATGGGATAACTTTTTTCACTATGAAAGACAGATTCTCATTAATTAATGATTATCCTTCCTAAAATGTCTTGGTTGAATAACAATTACAATGCCAAATGGAAAGATATTCAGGGCAAATCCAATAATTTAACACAAATCACATTACAGAAAAAAAACCAGTTAACTCTTACAATATTAATACGATAACCTCCTTTAAAATTTTCATTTTCAGGAACCCTAAACAGGGAAACCCGTAGAATTTTTTTGCAGGGGGGGTGCAAACCCAGAGCCCCCCCCACACACACACACACAGCCATTCCAGTGTCTCATTACTTGGCTACTTCTCCCCAGTTGCCATAAACACTGTTCAAAACTCTCAGTGTGCATACTGTTTTATGCATTACTTTTACAATGATTACAGACATTTGGATTTAATTTACAACTTTTATTTCAAATTTTCCAGGACAGACACTGATATATATTTGCTAAACAAAGCAATAGTCTTATAATGAAAACAGACTTGGCATTAAAACTTCTCTACCTTTGAAACCCACACTCACTGAAACAGCACTGAAACCCACATTCAAAGAAAATGCATCTGGCAAGTGGCAGGTTAAGTTTACCTTTGGGCTGTTTTCAAATCAAAGGCCCCTTGCACACATTTTTTAGGATCATGCAAAAGTTATTTGATTTACCTTTCTGACTGCATTAATTACAATATATAATAATAGAATTGTATATATTGTATAATACAGCAGCACTTGTTAGTGTGTTTTAAATTTATAGTTATGAGCATTTTTCCAGGAAGCAATCCATAAAACATACGAATCAATAATAAACTGCCCAATTCAGAACACTTCAACCATAAAAAGGCCACTCAAACTTCTGTCCACCAATCCACCAATATCAGTCAATACACGCAATCTCTGCAGAAGTAAAAGTCATCTGAATAATTCCACATTAAGGAAATCTGAAACTAATGAAGAGGTTGTTGCTAGAAAACAACTTTATATGGGTGGCCTAATGGTTAAGGTGTTTGCCTTACAAGCACAAGGTGCAGGGTTTGAGTCTCACAAGGGATAATTGGCTAGGCTTAAAATAGCTCACAAGGGCAGTTAGCCTAGTACTAGTCTAGGGAGGGTGGCCTAATGGTTAAGGTGTTTGCCTTACAAACACAAGGTGTAGGGTTTGAGTCTCACAAGAGATAATTGGCTAGGCTTACAATGACTCGCAAGAGCAGCTAGCCTAGTATGAACCTATATTTCAGTATTTCATGTTGCCCTTAAAGAATAAACTGCCTATGTTACAATAAAAAAATGGTAAGCTGGTATACTGCAATAGGGAAAGGGTGGCAGGCTGAAAAACAGGTTCATAGTTACTAGGCATCTCATCCACAGCGGAGCACACTCAGGACTACAGCACCCCACCCCCTTAAAATCCAAATCTACATGCTGTGGGAGTAGAACCTACAGCCCCCTACATCGAGACACAAGTAAGCTACCTGCTGTGCCACTAACAATGGTTTACAATTCTGCACCACAACAGTGATACATTTGCTAAAAAAAAAATTAAAAAAACAGTTGCGCATTTTAAACAGACTTAGCATGAGCATCAGTAAACTTCTCTTCCCCTTGAAGCTCACAATTCCTTGAAAATGCACTTGAAAATAAATGTAACTTGTTAACTATAAATAGGGCATTCATTCTCTCTCTCTCACACATCTCAACCTCTTAGTGCAAGAAGTCTGGACAAAGCTTAAAATAAATAGGAAAAGATTATAAACATTGCTCTTATGAACTTAAAAACGTTGTAGAATTACAGGCTTTGTGTTAGCATGCATTCTTCTAAAGGATACATCTAAAAGTCAAATGTCTGCTATTATTTAGCAACTTCAATCCTTTTTAGAAGGAATATGGGGGGGAAATCTGGACATTCTGCAAAAACTTGGACAACTGAGGGGTATGCTAAGTAACACACACACACACACACACACACACACACACACACACACACACACACACACACACACACACACACACACACACACACACACACGATATCTCTATCTCTTAGAACAAGAAATCTGGACAAAGCCTGTTGTTGGGGACAAAGGCCCAAAACTAGGGACACATTTAGAAAGTTGCTAGAATAACAGGATTTGTGTTGGAATGCATTTTCTAAAGTATATGAAGTCTGAAACTCAAATACATGTCATTATTTAGTAACTTTAATCCTTAGCCCATTCCAGTGATTTGCCGAAAAAAAACCCAGAATTTTTATGAGAGACAGCCCAAAAATATAAGGCAAATATCTGGACATTCTGTGAAAATCTGTACAGTGGAGAGGTGTGACACACACATACATCTCCCTACCTCCATAGAAAGTGGATAGCGCAACAAGGTTTGCATTAGTATGCATTTTCTGATGATATAAAATCTAAAACTCAAATGTCTGCCCTTATTTTCTGGCTTCAGTCCTCAATGATTTGACAGAAAAAACAATTTTATGAGAACCAAAAATATGAGGCAAAAATCTGGATAACTGCAAGGTGTGACCCCCCCACCCCCCAACACACACACTCCTGCCCCCCTTTTTACACCCAAACACACACACCCCTACCGCCCCCTTACAAACACACACAGACCTAACCTACTTCTTAAACACACACAACCCTACCTTTACCTACTGACTTCTTACATACACGTATACACACCCCTACTTGCCTACTTCTTACATCCACACACCCCTACCTATTTCTCACATACACACACCCTCAAACACTTAGCACACACACACACACACACACCTACCTCTCACTTGTACCTTCGTCCGCAGTCCAAACGTCTTCTGGAATTCAAATTCAACGCGGGCTTGGAAGATGAAGACGTAAACCATCAGTGTGCGACTGGACGTAACGGGCGTTCTTGAAGAAGAATGCCCTTAAAATGTATTTATTTATTTATTTATTTTTATTTAAATGAAAATTTATCTCCTGGCCAGTCGGTTCCAAGGGGGTGCAAGTGCACTCCCCTGAACCTGGTTGCAGGCACGCTTGACCCTGAATATAAAGCATGGATTTTCTTTGCATTTCCAACTGCATATACTCAAAACAGTATTAACACATTTAATTTAACAACAATGGCTACATTTAAAGACGTCAATCTGTTATACTGGTATCAATTATTAGACAATGGAAAGTTACAAAATGTTGACCATATCATTAATAAGTATGAGTTAAGCAGACGTGTTTAGAAATTCAAAACTGTAGACAATTAGTTGAACACAAGATTAATCGAATGCAACCAACGGTTAGAAATTCTTTCCCTACATCCACTGATTTACTCATTATTTTAATGTACCAGAATATAAATGGAAAGGGACTTCTATCTAAAATATATAAGGTACTTAAGAAACCAACAGTATGTCACAGAGAAAGCTATTGGGATTATTGTAGACTTGTTAATAAAGTACAGTTTTGTACCTACCATAAATGTAGATGTCCGAACTGGATAGCATCTGCAGTCATAACAACTGGGTTGTCCTGTCGTCAGGCAGCCCTTCGGTCGGCCGGATTCCAAAGTCTGGGTCCGGCTTCGGCTGATGTCGCACTTCACCCGACGTCATCTCTGCTGGTCTTCGGGTATAAAGGCATCAGCCGACGCCATTTTCCTCAGTGTTTCTTGCCCCAGATGCCAGTTGCCCTCTTGGAAGGCTAAATTTTGGATAAATGCCAATGTTTCCAAAAAGATAGAAGGCAAACACAAAAATAAGCATGTATGTACATATATACAAACAAATACACCATAAGAGACTCCCCCCAGCTAGCTATTAGGAGGATAAATACCTAGGAGTACCACAGAGGGAAGGAGGGAGGGTAATCCTGACTGCAGATGCTATTCAGTTCGGACATCTACATTTATGGTAGGTACAAAACTGTACTATGTCCTTCATGGATGCATCTGCAGTCATAACAACTGGGTACAATACCATAGCCAACTACGGGAGGAGGATGATAAAATTATGGTGTGGTTAGGATCCCTTGCAATACAGCAGTGGCAAACCCTGCTCGGGATCTAGAATATAGAGGTAAATTATAATGCTTGGCAAATGTATGCACGGAGGTCCAAGTAGCAGCCTCAATAATGTCCTTGGTTGCCACTCCTCGTAAGAAAGCTGTGGTAGTGGCTGTAGCCCTTGTAGAATGAGGCCTTATGTTCTGTGGAATTGGTTTTCCATGGAAGGAGTAACAAAATCTTATGCAATTTCCTATCCATTTGGGGATTGTCTGTTTGGAAATTGCTTTTCCTTCCCTCCCTGTTGCATAGGCTACCAAAAGCTGGTCAGTTTTTCTGTTACTTTTGGTTCTGTCCAGGTAGTAGCGTAGCTGTCTATGCACGTCAAGGTATGCAGCATTCTTTCCCTCTGTTTTGTGGATTGGGAAAGAAGGTAGGTAGGTGGATTGCCTGGTTTAAAGACACTCTGGATACCACCTTAGGCATAAATGTAGGATTAGTTCTCATGGACACCCTATCTTTATGGAAGATTAGGAAGGGTTGTACTGCCATTAAGGCCTGTAGTTCCGAAACCCTTCTTGCTGAGGTAATTGCCAGTAGGAAAGCAGTTTTCCATGATAGGTGCTGTAGATCTGCTGTTGCTGCTGGTTCGAACGGAGGGAGTGTCAACTTTTCTAGCACAAAGTTCAAGTCCCATGCTGGTAATGGTGGTTTCCTTGGAGGTTTTACATTCTTGATCCCTCTGAGGAACTGTCTGAGTAGAGGATGTGAAAAGACAGGTGGATCAAAGCTGTATTCTGCTGAAATAGCTGATGCATGTATCTTGATGGAGGAATAGGACAGGCCTGTATGTAAAAGCTCTGCCAAATACTCCAGAATGTTTGCAATATCTATATTGACACATCTTTTCCTCTTTCAGTACTCCAAATGACAAACCTTTTCCATTTTCCTGCATAGTTCCTTCTGGTTGAAGGTCTGCGGGCTTCAAGGATAATGTCTTTAACCCTCTGGGAAAGATCTGGCTTAGTTGCTGCTATGTGATGTTCCAGGCAGTCAGCTGCAAAGTTTTTAGGTTTGGATGCATGATGCTGTAGTTGTTCTGAGTTAACATCAAAGGCATCAGGGTATTGACCACATTTTCTCCCGAGACATGCTCCTCAGCAGTGGGTACCAGTGTTGTCTTGGCCAGTTCGAGCTATCAGGATTATCCTTGACGTTCCTCTTTGATTTTCAGTAATACCTTGTGTATCAAGGGAAGAGGTGGAAATGCATATGCTGTCAGACCTGTCCAGCTGAAGGAAAGAGAATCCACCTTCCATGCAAGTGGGTGGAATGTCCTTGTGCAGAATTTTTTGAGCTGGTGATTGAGAGGGGAAGCGAATAGATCTACTTGTGGCATTCCCCATTTCTTTGTGATGGTCTTGAAGATGTCTGGGTGTAGCATCCATTCGTGAGCATCCGAGGTGGTTCTGCTTAACATGTCTGCTAGGGTGTTCTCTTTTCCCGGTACAAATATTGCCTGTAACTGGATGTTGTAGCTGAGAGCCAGATTCCAAAGGTCCAAAGTCATTCTGCATACGGGGTATGAATGAGTGCCTCCCTGTTTGTTGATGTACCACATGACTGTGGTGTTGTCTGTCCTTATTATCAAATGGCCTTCTTTGAGGAATGGTCTGAATTTTTGGATTGCCAGTTTTACTGCCAGCATTTCTTTTTGGTTTATGTGCAAGTGCAGCTGGTCCTGAGTCCACAATCCTTGTATGCATTTGTCCAGCATGTGCCCCCATCCTAGGTCTGAGGCATCTGTTGTGATGGTTTGGCTTGTTGAAACTTGTGGAAGGGTAGGCCTGGGTTTGACTGGCATGCTTGGGCCCACCAGAGGAATTCCTGTTTTAGGCATGGGATTAATGGTATTTCTGCTTCTAGGCTGTGCCTGTGTTGAGACCATAAATTCTTTAGGTACCACTGTAGTTTTCTCATATGCAGTCTGGCATGTGGTACCAAGATTATGCATGATGCCATGAAGCCCAAGGCCTGCAGAACTTTTCTTGCTGTTAGTTTGTTCTGTCTTGTTAATGCCAAGAAGTAAAGAGGGAGTTCTTTTGTTTTTCTGTAGTTAGGAATGCCATTTGTTTTACTGTGTCCAATTCAGCCCAAGAATGTTCTTGTCTGGGATGGTATCAGCCTTGACTTTTGTAAGTTGACTGTGTATCCCAGGGCTTGTAGCAAGTAAATGACCCTTTGTAAATCTGTTGTCAGCTTGCTTTTGTTGTCCGCTTGTAGCAGGCAGTCGTCCAGGTATGGATAAATTTGGATTCCCTGTAGTCTGCAGTGAGCGATTACTGATGCCAGGCATTTTGTGAATACTCTGGGCAGTAGATAAGCCAAAGGGCAATGCTGAGAATTGATAATGCTCTGATCCTGCAAGAAATCTGAGGTATCTTCTGCAATTGGGTCGAATGGGGACGTGCAGGTATGCCTCCTTGAGATCTAGAGTTACCAGCCAACACTCCTTGCCCAGCATGGGAAGAAGTTGCTGTAGGGTCAGCATTTTGAATTTTGGGACAATGATATATGTGTTTAAGATGGACAGGTCGAGAATAGGTCTCCAACTTTTCTCTTTTCTTGGTACTAGGAAGAGTCTGGAGTAGAATCCTTTGCCCTGTTCTGTTATTGGTACTCTTTCCACAGCTCTCATCTTGGATAATGTCGTTATCTGCTGTAGAGCTTCTATCGTTTGATTTGGAGGCAGGTTTGGCATTCCTCTTTTTACTGGCAAGGTGTGGAAGTGGAACCGGTAGCCTTGGTCTATGGTTTGCAAAATCCACTTGTCTTTTGTGATATAGTGCCAATTTTTGAAAATAAGGCTAACTTTCCGCCTAATGGTGCTGCTATTTGCTCCCTGGTAGGCGGAGTTAGAGTCAAGTCACTGTGATTGTCCTGTTGCAGTGGCAGTGGTTGTGTCTGTGCCTCTGTTATTACCTTGCCACTGTCGTCCTCTGTAGGCACCTCCTCTGGATTGATTTCTGCCTCTGGATCGTCTGTTTCTGCCCCTTTGGGATCTTGTGGAGTCAGGAAAGGACCAATTTTTGGCAGGCCAGTTCCTGCTAAACCTTGGGGGATGAACCTGTAAGAAATCTTTAACTGTCAGTACAGATTTTGCCTTTTCTTCCATTTTCTTCATTACCTGCTGGGCAGGTGTACCAAATAAACTGGCCTTATCCATGGGAGCATCTAATAGCTTTGCTTTAACCTGATCCGGTAAGACCTGTTCTTTCAGCCATGCAAGTCTTCTTATCACTGTGCCAGTCATGGCTGATCTAAATGAAGCCTCCAGTGCATCATAGCCACATTTTAAGGAATGGTTACTAACCTGTTGTATGTTATTTACCATTTCTAATACATATTTCTTGTCTAAAGATTCATCAGAGGATACTTTCTTAGTTAACTGATCAAGCATAAACTCTTGGTATTGGATCATGTGAAATTGACAGTTTAAAGCTCTAGCTGAGAGAGTAGCAGAGGTGTAAACTTTTTCCCCATCTGTCTAAGGACCTGGATTCCCTTTCTGAAGGAATAGGGTTTTGCTGTCGGCGAGGCTACTGCCTTAGGGCCCTGGGAAATAGCTTCGGGGTCTGCCAGTGGGGCCTTGTATAGGTGGTGTTGAGTGTCAGGTACCCTGTAATATCTAACAGGTTTGGCAGGGGCAGGAGGTAAAGAATCAGGAGCAGTGCAGACATCATTAAATCGTCATCCACAACAGGTAAAACAGGAGGTATGGCTAAGGGCCAATGTTTGGGTAAGTGTAGGAAGGCCATAAGCCTTTTTCTTGAGTCTGATAAATCTTGTCCCTGCCATTGGAATTGTTCTCTCATGGCATGCAAGGTTTCCCCAAAGGAAAATTCCTCTGGTGTAGAGGCAGCTGGAATGGATTCTTCGGCATCGGAGTCTTCATATGTAGAAAAAGGTCCTCTGGCTGTTCTGAAATGTCGGAGTCATCCAGAAGCCTCAGAGGACACTGGCTCGGGGCTCTGTCCTAGGTCTCTTTTCAGGGGCTGAGAGGCCCTGTCTGGGTGAGATTGGGATCCCCTAATTAAGGATATTAAATCTTCTGCCAGAGTAAGCATTTGTGAACTAGAAGTGGGCCTGTGTGAGGGAGGTTTAACAGGCACTGACTTAGCAGATTTGGCTGCTTTGGCCCTGGCAAAGGCCTTGATAGACATGGCTGCAGGGGTCTAGCAGCACCACGTGCTGGGGTAGAGACATCCAAAGGGATGGTGTCTGATAAATCAGTAGAAACCACGGTTGTAGGCAAAATTTCTGAGGCCGATTCAGGTAAGGTAGCAGGAGCCTCAGTAGTAGCCATGGATTCGCTGGAGATTGACCAGTTTTCTCGGTTTCGGCGAAACCGAGACACTCGCGTTTGCTTCACTGTGGTTTCGGCGAAACCGCGGACCGAGTGTCGGTCTTTTCTTGCGTTTTTAATAATTTGGGTAGTCGGAGGATCCGGCGGCATAATATACGCAAAGTCTGAGCCGAAAAACTGTTCAGCAAACTCCGACCGGCCTTTAGCGTTCGTCGGTTGAAGGAAGCGCAGGCGAACAGGCTGCTACGTCGTGGTCTGGGCCTAAGCAAGGCAAACAGTAAGAGTGGAAATCTTTATGAGGTATTTGTTTCCCACAAGTTAAACAGTTATTGACTTTTTCTGACATCGGCTGAGGCAAGAAAGAGCCCCCAGCGGGTACTTAGCTTTAGAAGTCTTGAAGTAGTATTCGGTAGTAGTAATCTCTGGATCTGACCGACCGGCACTTGCGAACAGCTTCTGCTTGGCGCACGCGCAAGAAAGACTGAGGAAAATGGCGTCGGCTGATGCCTTTATACCCGAAGACCAGCAGAGATGACGTCGGGTGAAGTGCGACATCAGCCGAAGCCGGACCCAGACTTTGGAATCCGGCCGACCGAAGGGCTGCCTGACGACAGGACAACCCAGTTGTTATGACTGCAGATGCATCCATGAAGGACATCAACTCCCTAAGTGAAGGTGATAAAAAGTTAATATTCCAATCTTCAAAATAAACTACTTCATCACTAAGGTTGAGGATATTCTCTTGGAAGTTCTTACATAGAGCTTTTATCACACCACAAAAGTTGAACTGATGTACAATAAAGACATAAGATGCTGGATATGTGAACTCAATGTCAAAGTTGACTGGTTGCATATGTTTTATGACTGTATAAAACTTAAAACATATTGGGATAATATGAATTCTGTCTTGCACTTTGTTTTTAATGATAAATTTATACTGACCAAATATCTAATTTTATTTAATACACCTATGCCCACTTCTGTCACGAAAATAAAATACCCTCTTTTATGGAATAGCTTAATATTCTTTTAGATACCTTTGTTTTATAATAGTTCTATTATCATATATTAATGTTTTGTTGTTAAATTTTTCAATAAAAATAACTGACAAAAAAAAATTATATAAAGGAAATGATGGCAGAAAATGAGGTTTTCTACATGAAGCTATTTCAAAAAATGGAGAAACTTGAAGATAGAGCACAGACAGATGTAGACTTAGCAAACGACTTGGGTTTTATAAACTGATTAGAAAATGACACAGTGGTAAAACACTGATAAATGGTAATCTAGAGGATAAGTGTAACCAGGCGCACTTAAGATAAGACAGAAATCAATCACAAATTGAACAGACTGAGTTATAAGTAACCTTTCCTACAGCTCAAAAGAGAAAAAAATTTAAGTTCATAAAAGCAACAGCATGCAGCTTACTAAGAAGGGAAAATACTACACAAAAGAGGAAAATTATTAGTTTGTAAATGTAAATACTGCCACAGTGGTTACAGTACTGGAAAATGTTCAATGAACAGTTACACTAGTTAATTAACTGTACACTAGTCTGGGCTTTTTTCTTAGAATTTGCAAAAAAATGTTTTTCTATGCTGCGGAAGGAAATGGAGATTAGACAGCAACAGAGAAAGATCTGCTTTAGAATAACCACAGGTGTAATCACGTGCTCTAGCATGAACAGCTTCAACGTTTTGGTAGGTAAAGCCTGTGTGACCGCTGCAATGGATCCTTAGCTCCTGGTTGGAAGGATTGTGTTCTGTCTTTTCCTGTGTATATAAGTTGGGGCTACTTCTAAATTTCGAAGTTTCAAAACTTTGAATTTCTTACGGTTGATACCATAAGATCAAAATTTTGAAACTTTGAACAGTTTAAATGGAGACTGCCATACAGCGTAGAAAAGTACAGTTGTGTACACTTACCATAAATGTAGATGTTCGAGTGTATTCACTGTTGCAGTCATTACATTTGGGTTATCTGCTTGCAGTAGCCCTCAGTCGGCCTGACTAACAAAGTCTTGGGTCCTGCGTCGGTTGCTGCCGACGCCATTACATCAGTTTTTCTTGCCCCAGATGTCAGGTGCCCCCCTAATGGGAAGCAATTAAATCTATAGATACAAGGATATACCTCCAACAAAAAAGCAAATACACCAAAAAGCTTTTGAGCATAGTAAGTGAGAGTACAGGTATAGCCAAAAGAAGAAAGGGGGCTGGAGGGAGGGCAAGCAGGACTGCAACAGTGAATACACTCGAACATTTACATTTACGCTAAGTGTACACAACTGTACCATGTTCTTACTGTTTCACTGTTGCAGTCATTACATTTGCGTAGATTTCCAAAGCTAAGGTTGGGAGGAGGAATTTAAATAGAATTAGGACCAGCTATAAGGCCCTGCAAGACTGCAGTGGCAAAACCAGCTCTGGATTTAGAGAAAATTGGCAAATGATCATGCTTGGTGAAAGTATGTACAGAACTCCAGGTAGCAGCTTCTAGGATGTCCCAAGTAGGGACGCCCCTGAGAAAGGCTGTGGAGGTAGATGCAGCCCTGGTTGAATGGGTTCTGATGCCCTGTGGGATAGGTTTTCCATGGTGCTTATAGCAGAAATGAATGCAATGGCCTATCCATTTTGAAATGGTTTGTTCTGAAATAACTTTCCTCTCTGTCCCTGCAGCAAATGCCACCAGCAGTTGTTCAGATTCCTTTGAGGTTTAGTCCTGTCCAAGTAGAATCTAAGCTGTCTGTGCACATCTAAAGAGTGCAGTATCCGTTCCCCTTTGTTCTGTGAGTTGGGAAAAAAGGTAGGCAAATGAATGGACTGATTAAGAGCCACACTGGAGACCACCTTCGGCATGAAGGAGGGACTGGTTCTGAGGGACACCCTGTCCGCATGAAAGATGATGAAAGGTTCCACTGCCATAAAGGAGTGTAATTCAGATACCCTTCTTGCAGAAGTGATTGCTAAAAGGAAAGCTGTTTTCCAGGAAAGAAATTTTAAATCTGCAGTAGCAGCTGGCTCGAAAGGAGGATGAGAGTTTCTCCAAGACAAAGTTAAGATCCCAGGCTGGAGTTGGGGCTCTCCTGGGTGGCCCCACTGAGGAACAGCTTGAGCAGTGGGTGAGAGAAGAGGGAAGGCTCTGTGCTATAATGAGCTGAAATGGCTGAGGCATGAATTTTGATGGAGGAAAAGGACAAGCCCTTATAAAGCATCTCAGTCAAGTATTGTAGAATCTGAGGTAAACTGGGCACTGCTGCGTTCATTCCTTGAGATTGGTTCCAGGCAGAAAATCTTTTCCATTTTGCAGCATAAGATTTTCTAGTACTAGGCCTCTTTGCCTCTAAGATGATATACATCACTGATTTACTGAGGGATGGTAAAGGAGAGATTAGGTATTTAGCCAGGCTGCTAGGTTCAGGGTTTGCAACGGAGACAACAGGGAAGGAGAATGAGGCAGGTGCCATGGTGCCAAGTGTGACACTGTGCAAGAGTGGGTACCAGTGTTGGCGAGGCCAGTCTGGTGCAATTAAAATCGTCCTTGGCTTGTCCTGTTTGATCTTTAGTAGCACCTTGGAGAGCAGAGGCAGAGAAGGAAAGGCATAAACTGATATGTTTTCCACTTTCCAAGCTAGCTTGTGGGGAATCCTTGTGCAAAATTTGTCCAGTTCATGATTCTGGGGGGAGGCAAACTTGTCTATATCTGGGCTCCCCCATTTGCTTGTCAACATGTTGAAAATCCTTGGTTTCAGTTTCCACTTGTGTGGGTCCATGAGGCTTCTGCTTAGTCCGTCTGCCAGTGTATTTAGTTTTCCTGGCAAGAATTGAGCTTGTAGATTCACTTGGTAGCCCAAGGCTAGTGTGCAGACAGGGTAAAAATGTGTACCCCCCTGCTTGGTTATGTACCACATGACAGTGGTGCTGTCCATCTTTACCATTAGTTGTCCTGGAAGAATGTGGTCCTTGAAGGCTGTCAGAGCATTCTAAACAGCTAACATTTCCTTTTGATTTATGTGCAGGTGCATTTGACTTGGGTTCCATTTGCCCTGAATGCACTTCCCTGCCAGGTGAGCCCTCCCATATATAGTCTGATGTGTCTGTTGTTAAGATTTGGGCGGCAGGGGGTAATGTGAATGGTCGTCCCCTGTTTTAATGGCAGGCCTCTGCCCACCAAAGGAACTCTAGGCATAGGCAAGGTATGATAGGAATCCTTGCTTCTAGATCCTGTGAGTGTTGACACCATAGGCTTTTGAGATGCCATTGTAGTTTCCTCATATGCAGCCTTGCATACGGAATGAGAAGAATGCAGGAGGCCATGAACCCCAAGGCTTGCAGTATTTACCTTGCAGATAGCTGGGTTTTTGTGGCCACTTGTTTGAAGTAGGTTGTCAAATTAATCCGTTTCTCTGGCGTGAGGAAAGCCATCTGGGAAGTTGTATTCAAGCTTGCTCCCAGGAATATAATTTGTTGACAGGGTACCAGGTGTGATTTCTTTTCGTTTATGGTGAACCCCAGAAAAGTCAGTACCCTTTGAACAAAGGCCAGATGATTCAAAAGAATGTACCGGCTGGCTTTCTGCCTGAATTAGACAATTGTCCAGGTATGGGTATATATGAATATTTCTTTGCCTGCAAAATGCAATGACTGGAGCAAGGCGCTTTGTGAATACCCTGGGGGAGTAGATAAGCCAAAGGGCAGTGCAGAGAACTGATACTGCATGTAGCCTGCTTTGAAGCGTAAGTATCTTCTGCAAGACTCCCTGATAGGGATGTGCAGGTATGCCTTTTTTAAGTCTAGTGTTGCCAACCATGCATCTTTGCCTAGCATAGGAAGCAGACAGTGAAGAGTCAGCATTTTGAATTTTGGAATCACCAGGAAGGTGTTTAGAGAAGAAAGGTCCAGCATAGGACACTGTGTAGTGCCTTTTCTGGGTACCAGGAAAAGTCTCGACTAGAAACCTTGTCCCTTTTCCTCTTTTGATACCAACTGTATAGCCCCCACGTTTAAGAGAGAGAGTACTTGATTTTGGGCCTCTGCCCACTGATTTGGGGGTAGATCTGGCCATCCGCTTGGTGTTAGTAGTGTGTGGAAGTGAAATCTGTATCCCTGGGACACTATATTTAAAACCCATTTGTCCCGGGTAATGAGTTCCCAGTTTTTGGCCTGCAGATCAATCTTTCCGCCTAAAAGAGCATTCAGTTGGGAAGTGCTTGGAAGTTTTAAAAGCAAGTCATTGAGACAGTTTTCCATAGGGGGGTCTTACTACTCCCAGATTTGGGTGCGGAAACCCCCCACTGCTTAGTTTTGTGTGTCCCTTGGGACTGAAACTGGGGTTTCTGCTTTGTCTAGGTTTGGCTTGAGAAGACCTGGAAGGGGCTGGAAAGGAGCAATTTTTAGAGGGCCAGTGCCTACTAAATCTAGGAGGCTGAACTTGTAAGAAATCTTTAACAGTTTACATAGATTTAGCTTTATCTTCCATCTTTTTAAGAACTTCCTCAGCCTTGTTGCCAAACAGGCGGTCCTGATTCAAGGGAGAATTCAACAATTTAGCTTTAACATGATCAGGCAAAGATTGCTCCTTAAGCCAAGCATGCCTTCTGAGCACACACCCAGTAACAGCAGCCTTGCAAGAGGCCTCTAATGAATCAAATCCACATTGCAAAGTATGTTTTCCAACTTGTTCAGCAGAATGCATTAAATCCTGTAATTCTTTATTTTCAGCACAGTCAGGAATCAACATCATTTTCTGTTTAAGCAATCCAATAACATGTTGTTGATACTTTAACATATGAAACTGGCAGTTTAAAGCCCTAATAGCCAAGGTTGCAGAAGTGTAAACCTTCTTACCCCATTTATCCAGCGCCCTGAAGTCTCTATCAGAGGGGGTAGGATTTTTAGCAGTAGAAGCCTTAATGTCCTTGGGTCCCTGTGAAACAAGTCTCAGGATCCGAAATAGGATTTTTAAAAAGGAACTTGTGTGAACCAGGAACCCTGTAATATTGGTCAGGTTTTCTGGGAGCAGGAGGCAAAGAATCAGGGGCTGAACTAGATTCTGAAAAGGCATCATCAACAATGTCTAGTAGAGGAGGTACAGCTAAAGGCCTATGCTGAGGCAGGAGTAAGAAATCCCTAAGCCTCTTTTTTGAATCAGAAAAATCCTGGCTTTCCCAGTGGAAATGCTCCCTTAAGACTACGTAAGGTCTCACCAAAAGAAAATCCTCTGGAGGGGAAGCAGAGGGAATACCGTCCTCTGCATCAGAATCCTCATAAGTAGATAAGGGCAAATCCAGATCATCAGAAAAATCAGAATCCTGGTCAGAAGATTCATAAACAACTTTAGTCCTAGGTCTCTTAGAAGGGGGGGGTTGGCTTCCCCTGATTAGAGTTATAAGATCTTCAGCCATTCTTATCATTTGTTTTTTAGGCATAGAGGCATGAGCATGCGGCCTGGGCATTGGTTTCTTAGGCATGGTTCGAGATTTTGGTCTAAATGAAGAAGGAGGCATCGGTTTAATATGCAAGTCCGTAGGCCTGAATACACCCACAGAAGCCGGTGTCTGCACAGCGGCTCCGGACCCATCCAAGGTAGAGACATCCGCAGGTTCCACAGTTGAAGCATCTCGCGGCATACTGGACTCCGAATGGGTCTCAGCAGAGGCCTGTGAGTCAGAAGTAGCGGGTATCAAGGGCTGCGAAAGCGCCTCACTGAGAACTGGCGACTGGCTTAGGAGAAGCGTCGTCGGCAGCTTTGGACCTCGGTGGCCAGTCTCTGTCTTTATCTTTGCGTTTTTTCAGAATCCCGGTAGTCGGACGGCTAACCGACAACATTTCCGGATAATTAAACAGAGAACCGAAATATTTAGAGGCGAAAATATACTGACGATGGATAGTGCACTGATTAAATAAAGCACAAAACCGACAGCAAGGAACGTCGTGGTCAGAGCCTAGGCAAGGAAAACAGAACGAATGAAAACCTTTGTGAGGTATTTGCTTTCCACAAGTAATGCAATTATTAACTTTTACTGACATTGGTAAGGAGCAAGAAAAAGTTTCCCCAATGGGGTACTTAGCTTTAGTTGAAGACTTCGGTTCTGAAACTCATTACATTTGGGTTATCTGCTTGCAGGTAGCCCTCAGCCGGCCTGATTATCAACGTCTTGCTGTCTCTTCTTCCATGACGTCAGGAAGTCAGGGGTATAAAGCATGCAGCCGACACCATTACATCAGTTTTTCTAGCCCCAGATGAAAGGTGCCCCCATAATGGGAAGCAATTAAATAAAAAGTTACACCTCAAATTATAAGCAAATACACCAGAAAGCTTAACTACAGTAAATAGGAAGAGAGGTATAGCAAATAGAGGGGGCTGGAGGGAGGTTAACCAAAACAGCAACAGCGAATACACTCGAACATCTACATTTATGGTAAGTGTACACAACTGTACTATGTTCTTCGTGTTTCACTGTTGCAGTCATTACATTTGGGTAGATTCCCAAAGCTAAGGAAGGGAGGAGGCAATTGGAGAGCATTAGGACCAGCTATTAGGCCCTGCAAGACTGCAGTGGCAAAACCAGCTCTGGATTTAGAGAAAATAGGCAAGTGGTAATGCTTGGTGAAGGTATGAACAGAACTCCAGGTAGCAGCTTCTAGGATATGTCCCTGGTAGGCACACCTCTGAGAAAGGCTGTTGAAGTAGATGCAGCCCTGGTGGAATGTGATATTATCCCCTGTGGGGAAGGTTTTCCATGGTGCTCATAGCAGAAATGAATGCAATAGCCTATCCATTTAGAAATGGTTTGCTTTGAAATGGCCTTCCCCTCTGCCCCTGAAGGAAAGGCCACTAGCAGCTGTTCAGTTTTTCTGAGAGGCTTAGTCCTGTCCAAGTAAAGTTTAAGTTGTCTGTGCATGTCCAAAGAGTGCAGTATTCGTTTTCCTTTGTTCTGTGGATTAGAAAAGAAGATTGGCAAATGAATGGACTGACTAAGAGCTACACTGCATACCATCTTGGGCATAAAGGATGGATTGGTCCTGAGGGACACCCTGTCTGCATGGAAGATAATGAAGGGCTCCACTGCCATGAGAGCCTGCAATTCAGACAATCTTCTTGCTGAAGTGATGCCTAGAAGGAAGGCTGTTTTCCAAGAAAGGAATTTCAACTCTGCAGTTGCAGCCGGCTCAAAGCGCGGTAGAGTGAGCTTTTCCAATACAAAGTTAAGGTCCCAGGCTGGAGTAGGGGTTCTCCTGGGTGGTCTTAAATTTTTGGCCCCTCTGAGGAATTGCTTCAGCAGTGGGTGAGAGAAGAGGGGTGGCTCCGTATTAAAATGTGCTGAAATGGCAGAGGCATACATTTTAATAGAAGAGAAGGAAAGGCTCTTGTGAAGCATCTCTGTTAAGTATTGAAGAATATGCGGTAAACTGGGCACTGTTGTGCCCATCCTCTAAGTTTGGCTCCAGGGACAGAATATTTTCCACTTTTCAGCATAGGATTTTCTAGTACTACGCCTCCTTGCCTCCAGAATGACATCCAGCTTAGCTGTGGGGAGTCCTTGTGGAGAATTTGTCTAATTGGTAGTTCTGAGGGGAGGCAAACAGGTCTATCTCTGTGCTCCCCCATTTGTTTCTCAACATGTTGAATATCTTTGGTTCTAATTTCCACTCGTGTGGGTCCATGAGATTTCTGCTTAGGTCATCTGCCAGTGTGTTTAGCTTGCCTGGCAGGAATTGAGCCTGTAGGTGCACTTGGTAGCTCAAGGCCGTGTTCCACAGAGCTATGGCTAGTCTGCAGAGAGGGTAAGAGTGGGTTCCCCTCTGCTTGTTTATGTGCCACATAACACAGGTGTTGTCTGTTTTTACCAATAATTGCCCTGGAAGGATGTGGTCCTTGAAAACTGTCAGAGCATTCTGTACAGCTAACATTTCTTTTTGACTGATATGCAGGTGCATTTGACTTGGCTTCCATTTGCCCTGAATACACTGCCCTGCCAAGTGAGCCCCCCATGCATAGTCTGATGCGTCTGTTGTTAAGATTTGGGCAGCAAGCAGTAGAGTGAATGGCAGTCCCTTGTTGAGGTAGCAGGCCTCTGCCCACTAAAGGAATTCTGTCTTTATACAAGGGATGATAGGAATCACTGATTCCAGGTTCTGAGAATGTGGATACCATTGTAGTTTCCTCATATGCAGTCTTGCATATGGAAATAGTAGGATGCAAGAGGCCATGAACCCCAGTGCTTACAGTATTTTCCTTGCAGTTAACTGGGTCTTTGTGGCCTGTAATTTGAAGTAGGCTGTCAGATAAACTTGTTTCTCTGGCGTGAGGTAGGCCATCTGGGAAGTTCTGTTCAAGCTTGCTCCCAGGAATACAATTTGTTTCGCAAGGTACTAGGTGAGATTTCTTTTCGTTTATGGTGTACGCCAGTGAGGTTAGCAGTTTCTTTACAAATGCCATATGATTTAATATGTCCTGGCTTTCTGCCTGAATTAGACAATCGTCCAGGTATGGGTATATTTGAATATTTCTTTGCCTGGAAAATGCAATGACTGGAGCTAGGTATTTTGTGAATACCCTGGGCGCAGTAGATAAGCCAAAGGGCAGTGCAGAGAACTGACAGTGCATGTAGCCTGCTCTGAAGCGTAGGTATTTTCTGCAGGAATCCCTTATTGGGATGTGCAGGTAAGCTTCCTTTAAATCCAATGTTGCCAATCAGGCACTTTTGCCCAGCATGGGAAGCAGCCGGTGAAGAGTTAGCATTTTGAATTTTGGAATTACCAAAAATGTGTTTAGGATAGATAGGTCCAGGATAGTACGCCAGGAGTTGTCTTTTCTGGGTACCAGGAAAAGTCTGGAGTAAAAACCTTGTCCCCATCCTTCTGCTGGGACAGGCTGAATAGCCTTGATACTTAGAAGAGAGAGAACCTGCTGTTGAGCCTCTGCCCACTGATTTGGGGGTAGGTCTGGCCAACCTTTTGGGATTGGTAAGGTGTGGAAGTGGAATCTGTATCCTAGGGGAAACTATATTTAAAACCCATTTGTCTTGGGTAATGAGTTCCCAGGTTTTTGCCACAGGGCGAGCTTTCCCCCTAAAGGTGCGGTCAGTTGAGCAGGGCTTGGAAGGTTTAAGGTTAAGTCATTGTGACAGTTTACCATAGGGGGGTGTCTTACTACTTCCAGTTTTGGAAGTGGGAGCCCCCCCTCTGCTTAGGCCTGTGAGTACCTTGAGACTGTGGCCTAGGTGGTCTGCTGTTCCTGGATTTGGACTGAGAAGGCATGGAAAAGATGGGAAAGGACCAATTCTTAGAAGGCCAATGCCTACTAAATCTGGGAGGCTGTACTTGCAGGAAATCTTTAACAGTTTGCATAGATTTAGCTTTTTCCTCCACCTTTTTAAGAATTTCTTCTGCTTTGTTACCAAACAGGTGGTCTTGGTTTAAGGGAGTATCCAGTAATTTGGCCTTAACATGATCTGGCAGAGTTTGTTCCTTAAGCCAAGCATGCCTTCTAAGAATAGACCCAGTAACAGCAGCCCTACAAGATGACTCTAAGGAGTCAAAACCACACTGCAAAGTATGTTTACCAACTTGTTCCGCAGAATGCATTAAATCCTGTAATTCTTTATTTTCAGCACAGTCAGGAATAAACATCAATTTCTGTTCAAGTAATCCAGTAATATGCTGCTGGTACTTTAACATTTGAAACTGGCAGTTTAAGGTCCGAATGGCCAAAGTAGCAGAAGTGTATACCTTCTTAGCCATCTCTCCAGGGCCATGGAATCTCTATCAGAGAGGGTAGGATTTTTTGGCAGTAGTAGCCTTAATGCATTTGGGTCTCTGTGAAATGGTCTCTGGGTCCGCAGTAGGATTCTTAAAGAGGGAATTGTGAGAATCAGGTACTCTGCAATACCTGTCCCATTTCCTGGGAGATGGAGGTAAGGTGTCTGGGACCAGGCTAGATTCCAAGAAGGCATCATCTACAATGTCCAGTACAGGAGGAATAGCTAAAGGCCTGTGTTGAGGCAGGAGTAAAAATTCCCTAAGCCTCTTTTTGGAGTCAGAGTAATCCTGTCTTTCCCAGCAGAAATGCTCCCTAAGAGTGTGCAAAGTTTCACCAAAAGAGAAATCTTCGGGAGGGGAAGCAGAGGGAATGGAGTCCTCTGCATCAGAATCCTCATAGGTAAATAAGGGCAAATCCTGGTCATCAGAAGAAACAGAAATTTCAGAATCCTGATCAGAAGAATCGGAAGGAAAATCAGTTCTAGGTCTCTTAGAGGGAGAAGGGTGGCTTCCCCTAATTAGAGTAATAAGGTCTTCAGCCATTCTTATCATTTGTTTTTTAGGCATATGGGCCTGACCATGCCGTTTGGATGTTGGCTTTCTAGGTGTGGATCGAGTCTTAAGCCTTGAAGAAGATGGCGTCGGTTTGATATGCAAGTCAGTAGGCCTGAATACACCCTCAGAAGCCAGTGCCTGCACAGTGGCTCCAGACCCATCCAAGGCAGAGATATCCGCAGGTTCCATAGCTGAAGCATCTCGTGACATACCGGACTCTGAATGGGTCTCTGTAGAGGCCTGGGAATCTGAAGTAGTGGGTATCAGGGGCTGCGAAAGCACTTCACTGAGTACAGGCAAACTGGTGACTAGCTTAACGGAAGCATCGTTGGCAGCTTTGGACCTATGCGGTCTGTCTCTGTCTTTATCTTTACGTTTTATCGGGATGTCAGTAGTCGGATAGCTTACCGAAGTCATTCTGGATAATTGAACAGAGTACCAAAATAGTTAGATACCACTGCGGTGGTGGTGCTGCGGTAGCGCTGTCGCCGGATAGTAAGACGTTGTCCCATTCGATTCTCAGTTAGAGCGTCTTCTGTCTGGAGACGTGCATGAATGGGCGTACTTTCATTTAAGGTTGTGCGTCAGGGCTGGCAACACGGCACGTAAAAATCTACTGCCAATTATTAGCGGACCAGAGTTTCGCTGTGGCGACCCTTAACCGGGAAAAGCCGAAAGACACAACAACCGAAATAGTTAGATGTGAAAACGAACAGATGACAAATAGTACGAGGATTTAATAAGGCACAAAACCGACAGCAAGGGAGGTCGTTGTCTGGGCCTAAGCAAGGAATGTAGTACGAATGAAAATCTTTATGAGGTATTTGTTTTTCAAAAGAAATACAATTGTTAACTTTTACTGACATCGGTTTAGAGAAAGAAAAAGGATCCCCAACGGGATACTTAGCTTTTTTGAAGACTTCAGTTCTGAAACTCAAAAACAAAAATTTCAGGAGTCGGCAGACCGGCACTTGCGAATGGCTTCTGCTTCAGGCACCGCACGGCAAGAAAGACTGATGCAATGGTGTCGGCTGCATGCTTTATACCACTGACTACCTGACATCATGGAAGAAGAGACAGCAACCGACCCAGGACTTAGATAATCAGGTCGGCTGAGGGCTACCTGCAAGCAGATAACCCAAATGTAATAACTGCAACAGTGAAACATGAAGAACATCAAATATTACTTAATATCAGCTCCAAACAGCACAATACATTTATATCTCAAGTAAAACAATTCTGAAATATTAAAATTTCATGAAGTATATCTACTCCAACATCCTTTGGGACACACACACACACACACACTATATATATCTATATATATATATATATATATATATATATATATATATATATATATATATATATATATATATATATATATATATATATATATATATATATATATATATAGATATAGATATAGATATATGCATACATATACAGACATACATATATGTGTGTGTGTGTGTGTGTGTGTATATATATATATATATATATATATGTATATATATGGGATCCCTACGGATCACCGAATGGCAACATAACCAAAACAGATTCGGCCGGGCATACTTGCAAGAAAGTGCTTTTCACCAAAAGGCACTTTCGCGCAAGTATGTCTGTTGTGGAGATTGCACTACAGTGGGGATAAGGGATAATTTCCTTTTCCCCACTGTAGTGCGACCTCGGAGTGAGAATATTTAAGTAGGGGGGGTGTGGGGGTGCAGGGAGGCTTGCCCCCCTGCAAAAACGTAAAAGTAATTTTTTTAACACACTTTAACGAAAGCGCTTTTTCGGTGAAAGTGCTTTCGTTAAAGTGTGTTCGGTGATTGTGGATTCGGACTATTGAACTTTTGTTCAGTAGTCCTAGATCCATATATATGTATCTACACACACACAAATATACCTATATATATATATATATATATATATATATATATATATATACACACACACACACACACACACACACACACACACACTAACATCAACAATTATCAATAGTACCTCACTAATGTAATCTGTATCACAAAATGTTCTTACAAAACCCCAAGAATATTTTAAGATATATGGGAAGACGTTATAAGCCTCCTTTACACTTTTTTTCTGTAAAAATACCTAAAAGTTCTGTTCTGGACCCCGCAGCTGAAATAAATGATTGACGTGGCAGGTCCTCAATTTTATGTACTTTTGGGATCTATATTTTAAGGATCACAAGGTAGTGTCTTTTAAATAATTAACTGTTGATATATGTTAATGTACTATTTTTGCTGACAGAAGTCTAAAGAAGACTTGTAAACTGCAACAGTATATTTTAAGACACACTGGATTTTTTTTTAGCAAAAACTCACAATACAGTTTATATTAGTAAAGTAATACTGGTAATCACTAATGTTACTGATTTATTCATCTACACCCAAAACAAAATGATGGAATAGATTGGTTCTGTGAAATTTTAGTTATTATTTAAGAAACGTTCTACTCAAGACAAAAATGTACATGCTATTGTATTTTTCTTTTCCATATTGGTAACATTAAATAAATAAGGTACAGTTGTCTATGTTACACTTAACCATACCAGTAAATCTTGACAACAATCAAATGCCAGAATTTCTGCCATTTACCTGTAGTTAGAATCTTTTTTTTTTTTCCTCTTACCCACAATCTTCCCCAACATATACCCACATACACCCAAGGAGCCTGGCAAGTAAATAGCCTTTCAGATGTCATGTCAAGGAGCAACCCTTCAAAAGAACCTGCTGCCCTATAAGCTCTGTTCAATCTCCACTCCAAACAAGGGACTCTAGAATGCTGTATGCAACCTGGGCATACATTTGCAGCGATCGACTCTGTGACTGGCAAGCAGTCACATTGTCTGATGACACCTCTCCTATCCCCTACCAGCTCCTCCAGTATCTGGGCTGCTAATAGAACCCATAACATCTGGGTCACAGAGCTGCTTTGCAAAAACACAGTAAACTCTGCTGCCACAGTAGACAAACACCAGCCACAACCACAGAAGAAAAATGTTAATAGCATTTGGAATAAGTTCACAAAACAAAAATGATCAATGAGCACAAGATGTTACAGAAACATTACAAGTAAGATGTCAACCACTGAGTGACAAGAACAGAGGAAAGTGCACAAAAATTCCCACAATGTTCAAGTGCCTTATGCACCAATCAAGCTTCCTTGGAAAGCTGGCATAAGAACAGCAGTGGTCTTCACAGGGATAAAGACACTGCTGACAAATTCTGGTCACAAAAGGAGACATGCAAGATGATAAACTCAAATGTTATGACTTACTGTTACACTAATCCTTTCCAAAGGAGACACTGCAAAACTACCACATTTCAAAAGTTGATGAAATGATGTATACTCAAAGTTTTACTGTACTCAGACAATTACTAGAATACAGTACCCCCATAACATTCCTTTGTATACACTGCCAAGTAAATTTAAGTTAGAAATGCAAACAAAAACCCAAAACCTTCAAAATAAAAAGTTAACTCTCACAGTGAAACCACTGAAATGCTTACACCCCTCCTACTTTTTATGCATAACCTGCTGCTACATGATGACCACAGACTGCACGGACTGTTAACAGGGACACAAAGAAATCTCACGGCTAGGTGACTTAGGGATGTTAAATGTCCAATATTATCCAATCATCCATAGGTTCTACATATTTTTCTTTTCTTTCGACAAGTCACCTCATTTTTTTCATCTACCTACTAGCATTTTTTTTAATAGCTTTCTGAGTACTGACCATCAAGATGCCCATTCATTCCCCTAATTACTAATGCAGGAGCCAATAATGGGGTGAGAGCAAGTCATCTAGGTACACATCATTTTTTTAATGGTCTACACCCCTAGCCCTAACCCCTAACCCCACCAGCAACAGACACAAAAGTTCACTGAGGCAAGTCAAGGTCCGGCTATATCTTTTTATAATGTGCACAAAACAAATACCATGAAAACTATTTTGTCAAGATGGCCAAACAGAAACAAACACGTCCCTGGCCTACATACTGCACAAATTTCCAACTCTCTCCACAGAAAGTGCCACTAGTGCAGCAGGTCAAAACTGCCTACTTTCCCAGAGATGGACAAGCCAGTGTCTGCAGCTCACTCTCTAGCTCACAGGCTTTTTCAGCATTTGTGTTGCTAACTTAGCTGATACCACGTCATACGGTTCACAGGTAGGGCTTTAACTCACTGTCACATGCTGCCACAATCTCACCTAACATTACTGAGCTTTAGAAATGTCATACGACTGCATGGTGCTATGACTATAGTAAAGAAATTCCATTCAGCTTCTGTTTTCTATTGCTGAATAGTATGCAGTATTTAGCAATTGTCAGGACTAGCCGCTACCACCATTATATACAAATACCAATGGCAAAACCTTTACATCAGATTTCCTTGGCACTCCTCCATTGTCATTTCAGCAGTCTTTTTTGTTATGACAAAGTCTTCAAAAAATTTAAGAACACCATCCAGCAAATACTGCTTATTGACAACAATGCAATTTCAGCAACCTCCAAAATTTCTAAGCATGACAGGGTCTTGTTAAGACACCAATATTTCTAATGAGGCTGAACCTCAGATATAACCAACTGAGGATTTTTTTTCCTTAAAATAGAAAACCATCAAATTTGCTTTTACTCTGCTTGGTTATGTTGTGGAGAGGGATGGAGCCCTGAATGCAACCTAACAGACTGGGGAAGGAGTAGCAAATCCTGAAGTGGAGGAAGGGTCAAAATCTCACTTGCCTCTCCAAGAGGGATGGGGAGGGTTGAGCTGACTTATGGCACACAGAGCTGGTGTGATTTCCCTGGTAGAGACCAGAGAAAATACCACTTGTTTAGACTGTGGTCAGGACACCCCATACAGAAGTGAGGGGACATCCTCCATGGTCACCCCCATGGTATGCTCTTCTTCAGCAATTGACAGTCTGCAAGTGGGGGATACGGCTATAAAGCATAAAACCTAAATGCCAGTCATAAGGGTCCATCCTGGTCGACCTTCACCCATGTGATGAGGAACAAATGGACCTGATGGCCAGAGGGTGGTATGATGCTCAACAGACAGCAAGGGCAAAAAAGCACAAACAATTGTCTTTACTACTTACTGTAACTCTTCCATCTTTGCTAACAATGTCTCTGCTAGCTGCTTGGCCTTGGACTCTAGCAGAACTTTGTCACGTGTACGGTAAGATTCCAACTCTTTCAGTTCAGCCTCTCCTGGAGTCATCCCCATCATACGCTTTGACCTAAAAAAGGCAAAAAAAAAAAAAGAAGAAATAAACTTCTTCAGAAGGTGCTATGAAATAATAACTCTCAGTGAAAGGACAACATGTGATCTCAACAAAGACCCCCACCCACTCACACAAGTATACCCTGAACCATGGCGAAATGTGTTCACTAATGGCATCTTAACTGCGAATTGTGTCTATTTCCTGACATTTTCTGGTTTCCCTCAGTGACCATCTAGCTTCATACTCAACTTGCCCAGAGAACGGGCAATCATCTGCAAAGTTCTAGGACATTTTTGTCAATGCTCTTATTCCTTTCTTCTGCTGGGTAGCCAGACTGGCACAAAACCCTGTTACTCTGAACTTGGGACAGATACATGCTTCTTCACATCCATGAGAGATGTAAGCTATGGCAGGGTGAAGGAATTGGATGCCCTGGGAGCTAGCAGATATGTGGCATGATCAGCAGTTGCTGACTGGTTGCAAGTGGAGTACTGGCATTCATTTACAAAAATGCTGCAATAACGGCAGCTCCTTAAATGAATGCTAATACTGCATTTGCATTTAGTACCTCAGCATGTTAACAACTGCTGCAAAGACCTTGCTACACTTACGATGCTGTTTAAAATAGGGTGTGCTATCCCTAACCCTACCCCAACCACTCACATTAGAGCACTCAACACCCTTTCCCTAGCAGTACCACTTCACAATCACATGTACATGAACACATTTCAAACACATCTACTCTCTACCCTAGTCTTTACTCTAACCCCAACCTGCAAATGCAAACACACAAACTATATACCCTTCCCTAGCTCTTACCCTAACACTAACCACCCAACACAAACTATCCCCTTCCTTAGCCCTCACTCTTACCCTAACCACACACACACACACACACACACACACACACACACACACCCTTAACACAAAAGTTTCAGCAAAAGCACCCAATCCTACTTACCTTGCATACAATATTCAACACTTTGATAAATGGTGACCTCAATAACCTACAGGCTACCAATTCTGACACAAAAAAATTCACTGACAAAGGGTAAATTTGACGATAAAATTATTTGTACCCATATATAACTGCACACATTATGCAAAACAAATTAAGTACCAAGGTCGCCACAGCTTAAAATGGAGGTGAACTTTAATATAAAAGGATAAGCACTTTCGGCTGATATCCACACCCTCCTTCAGATCATTCTTTCAACAACTGTAAAATCATCAGTTAAAAAAAACTAAAGACCACCAATCACAGTACATAGAATCACATACACCCACTGAGAATTGAATTCTCCCATTCATAAATTTAAACCAAGTGATCTGAGCCAACAAAACTCTCACAAGACGCATTAGCGTCAAAGATTAAAATTAATCTTATATATTCAGAGTAACGATGATGTGAATATGTAATCAACATTTGTTACTTGAAATGTGAATAAAAATAAACATGCTGCCCTCTGACAAATATAGATCTAAAATGTCACTTGTCAACGAACAAATAAACCAATCAAAACTTACAATAGATCTAAAACGTCACGGGTCAATGAAAACACAAACCAATCAAAAAATGTTTGTAATGCACACACCCATAGAAATGGAACTCAATGATTCTGAAATGGAACCATGTGAGCATTAATGACCAACCAAAATACAGATGGGTCCGATAACACTAAATGTAAGCTTATAATGATATACAGAAATGGTTTAAGATCATTTGCAACCTGTGGTGAAATAACATACATATGTGTGTGTGTGTGTGTGTGTGTGTGTGTGTGTGTGTGTATATATGTATATATATATATATGTGTGTGTGTGTGTGAGACACGCACACAGATAGATACACACACACACACTTTTTTCAGCTAAAAATAATGGAGTAAAATATTAACAGGTGTATACCTTTATATGTAACGTTTACTTAAAGAATTTTTGTCATGTGGCACCCACAGAAATTCCTTCTATAAGTGAACACTGAATAAACATCTTATGGAGGCTTCCAATGTCTGTTTTATGTACTGAGTATTCTGACAAGTTTCCATAATGTTTCGAAGGGTTCATAGGTAGGTACTAGGCTATCTGCCCATTGGCATTTATAAGTCTAGCCAGAATGTGTTGGCTTTCGCCTCCCTTTTGAATTAGTTTCCTGGGCCTTTGTCTAGCAGGGCCACTGAAGTGACTCCAGGGGTAAATTTACGATTTCCTATCCACTCGTCAAGATTTCACTTGAAGAGAGTCAGTGAGGGGCTTTGCCTAACATAAACTGGGATTCTATTCCAGAGCGAGGGAAGTCTCTGGGACAGGAATCTATCCCTCCAGCATGTCCTGTTTACTGTTGTGCTGAGGTTTAATTCACTGGAGCGTGTGGCTCTAAGAGATTTGGTTTTCTAGAGGTGGAGCATGTCCATTAATTCCGGGTTGGACATGGCCTTATACGTCAGGCAGAGATCACCTCTGAGCAGGTGGTAAGCAACCGAGTAGACCTGGAGTTTCTTTAGTCGAGCTGCATAGGGCATCTGTTTGAGGCCCATGATCCTCTTGGTGAGGTACTTCTCCAGTCTTTCCAGCTGTTGCAGGTGACGAGTAAGGTACATTTCAAATGGGGCATTGTACTCTATTATGGGCCTAATGAGTGATGAGTAGAGGGGCACAATGACCTCTCTTGATCTAGATGTGAACCCTTTCGTGATTAGGTGGGCTACATAGAAGGAATTTCTAACCACTTTGGCAATGTGATTATCAAAGGAGAGGTTGCTATCTACCTGGGTCCCCAAGTCCCTAATTACATTTTCCATACTTAGTGGATTACCACCTATGTGATAATTCGTGGGTACTTTGTTTTTCCCAAAGGGGATGACTATGCATTTTTTGGCATTTAGCTTGAGGCCATGGTTTTGACACCAGGTATCTGTCTCTGTGAGACCCTTCTGGAGGATGTCAGTGTCAGCTGGAGAGTCGATTAAAGCCCCCAGTTTGCGGTCATCTGCGAAATTGGTCAGCCATAATCCTCCCGTGCTTGCCTGTACCTCAGAGAAGTATATACCAAACAGGAGGGGTCCCAGGACCGAGCCCTATGGGACGCCACTTGTAACTGGTTTAGAGTTGGACATGGCACCCGCAACTCTGACCATGTGTGCTCTTACCCGTGAGCCAGTTTGCAACCCATCTCGTGACATAGGGGTTAATGTTCAAGCTGATGAGCTTATCTATGATGTCAGAGTGGGGAATGGAGTCGAAGGCCTTAGCGAGGTCCAAGTAGGCTGTGTGGACTACCTTTCCCTCATCTATAGCCTTTGTAACTGTTTCAAAGAAGTCAACTAGGTTTAGGAGGCAGGATCTGCCCTTAATGTCGAACTGGGTAGGGTCAAGTGTCTGGAGGTTCCCAATGTCTCTGTTTATGAGTTCCACGATGATTCGCTCCATAGCTTTGCAGACCAGGCTAGTCAGGCTTATAGGGCGATCGTTCCCAGGTTCTGTTGTTGCACCACCTTTGTGGAGTGGGATGACTGTTGCTGTACGCCACTCTTTGGGTACATAGCCTGTGGTAAGGCTGAGTTTGAACAGTGAATTTAGGTGAGGGTTTAGTTCATTTTGGAGCTTGTGTAAGACGCAGCCTGGGATACCATCCGGTCCCATTGATGCTGTGTTTTTAGCTTTGGATAGTGCTGTTTTTACCTGCGTATCTGTGATGTCTGGGGCTCTGTATTCTTCTGGGATGGACACGGGCTCTTCTGGGGGGGGGGGGTGAAGTTTGCTCTGAACCTGTCTGCCAGGATGTTGGCAATGTCAGTTGGTTCAGTGTATTTTTTGCCATTTTGCACTAGCTCAGAGCATATCTGAGAGTTGCCACCTAGATTCTTGACATAACTAAAGAAGGCTTTGTGATTATCTTTACAGTCTTTTGCAATTTTTCTTTCGAAACTGGCCTTAGATAATTTTATGAGGGACCATAGTTTCTTGCCAATATTGATCAGTGATGCTTTTCCTTTTTGGGATTTTGCTCTATCATGCAATAGTTTCCTCCTCCTGTTGTATAGCTTATTTATGGCCAGGGACCACCAGACTGGTTTCTTCTTTTTGGAGGAATGAGTCTTGATTTTACTTGGGATGACTCGATCCATGCATTCCTGTAGATGCTCATAGAATACATTTGTAAATGATTCTGCGGTTTGGGCACCATTATCCTTTATCAAGGGGGCTTTGAAACTTTCCACCTCGGTGTTGAGAAGTGTGAAGTTGGCTTTTGAAAAGTTTTTCACAGTGGTATGTCCAGTGTGATTAGTTTATGATCTGATCGTACCAGCGAGGGGTTTACCTCTGGTGTGGAGCACTGATCCCCCATGTTGGTGATGATCAGGTCTAATATGTTGTCACCTCTTGTGGATGTGGTGACCAGCTGTTCCAGGGAGTTTGAGTTTACAAACTCTAGGAAGCATTGGACAAAGGAGTTTGTACTTGAGTAGTTATCCCAGTCAATGTTTGGGTAGTTGAAATCCCCCAATATCATGGTGTTAGGTAGGTCCTTTATATTTTCCAATGTTCTCAGGAATGCTGAGTGGGGGTCCTGAGACAAGGTAGGTGATCTGTAGCAAGCTACGATCTAAAAAGCAGCTTTGCCCACTGTTAGCTGCACATGGATGGTCTCTGAGGCCTCATGCTGTGCTACTAGCCTGGAGGTGTGGGTATCCTTTATGAAAATGGATACACCCCCTCCTTTTGTATTTCGGTCTGGGTTCTGGGGCCGAAAGGTATGGTACGAGTTGTAGCCTGGTAGTGCTGGGGTGCTCTCTGGAGCCTTGAACCAGGTTTCTGTTACTGCACAGATACTGATTTTCTCCATGCTAAGGAGTGCCTCGAGTGCATGCATTTTGAGGTTTAGACTTCTGGCATTGAGTAGCATTACCCTCAGTTTCTGGTTACTTGTGTTGTATATGGAGATGGGTTTGTCTTTTGAGCCTTGCCTAAAAAAGGCACTATGGGGGTGGCAAGAGCCTTGGCCAGTATTCGAAAGCCTAAGGGCGACAGGTGCAAGCCATCTCTGGTGAAGCAGCGTGGCTTGTCGAGCATGTTATCCAAGGCTGACAGACACTGGATCCCCTATGAACGACACCAATGGCTTAGCCAACTGTTTAAACTAATCATTTTTTCTTTGTTCTGTGGCATCATTCTTGGTGAGGGCAAGATGCTACTCAGGGTCAGGGTCAGGGTCATACCGGCCTGGGCTACATGATCAGAGAGCTCCTCTATGTCTCTTTTCATGTAGTCCAGGGAGGTACGTCTCAGGTCGTTCACACCAACATGTACAATGACAGGGTCATATTTGTACTTGTTTTGGAGTGACCCAAGTGTTTGTGTTATGTGGCGGATCCTGGCACCTGACAGGAAGCTCATAGTAATCTTCTCCTTGTTCAGTCTAATGAGTGGAAAGTCAGTGTGCCTGACAATAGAGTCACCTATTACTAGTGTATTGGGTGTGTTGTTATGCCTTAAGGGCTGTGGTTGCATGGCACACTGACTTTGTGAAGTATGTGATACGTGGTTGTTGTTTGAGGGGTGGAGATTGCTTGGATGTCTGCTTTGGAGGTTTCTGCTGCTTAGGCAGATTTTTATTTAGAGCCTCCGAGTATGTTTTTGTGCATTTGTGTGTGTTGTTTGCTGGTGCATGTATGACTGTTGTATGTAAGACTGGAAGTGTGGTGCAAGAGTTTCCCTTCTCCTTCTGACTGGCTGTACCAGCCTTGGGTTGAGGGAGCTTGGCCTCCAGTTTGGCTGTACAGTTGCATCGTTCACATGCATTTCTGTCTGTTGGAAGGAGGAGAGGGTTGTCTGTGTACATGAGGCAACTGTAAAATTGTCTCAAAATTCCCAGATTCACCAGCTGGATTGGAGAGTATACCTGAAACTGCCCTATGGACATGCCCGTATGGGTAAATTAACTGATTTACTGATTGTCCGGTAGGGACGAATAGGGAGCATTGTACTACTGTATAGTAAAGGGGGGTGTAGTGTTAGCATTTATTAGTGCTTACTGATGGCTTGGAGCAAGTGCTGGGCTGTAAGAAGAAAGTTAGAGTGCTTAATTTGAGAGTTTGAATAGTTCTAAGGGAAAAATTGATGAGCAGACTTCGTGGAGCCTGGAATAGTTAAACCCTAACTAACTGGCACTGCGCAGTGCGCAAAACCGCACAAATGCGGGTTTTAAAGCAGGGAGATGAGAGAGATAGGAATTAGCCCAGAACGGCCAATAAACTACTAGTTTCTGGGCTGAGACCACTCCTCCAGGGACAGATAGGCTGCTCAAAGGTCCCCACTCTCACTGGTGAACAGAGAACCTTCCTCCTATCCAAGTAAGGATATGGGCAACACAGGAACTTATACCAAAGCCCTGAATTCAGCAGAACCTGAAAACTGGACTAGACTAGCTTAGAAAAGGTGGGAAAACAAGAATGTTTTTGTTTTTCTTTTCTTTTTTTAAACAGAAGATACAATAAACTTTTTACAAAAACACGTTATCTGGTATCTGACAATGACTCCAGCATGTCTTTTCCTCTCTATTTTTTAGTGGCATATACCCAGCTACTGGGGATGCACAAGCCAGTACATTTCTTTGTGCCGGTCACAGGTCCAGATAAATGTTGCATCAGGAAGGGCATCCGGCATAAAATTTTGCCAAATCATACATGCAGACAACAGTACAGAAATACATACCGGATCGGTCGAGGCCCGGGTAAACAACAACCGCCACCAGTACTGTTGGTCAACAGGGTGCTGGCGGAAATTGGGCTATTGTTGGCCGAAGGAGGAGAAGAGGGGGAAGGCATGCCCGAAGGCAGGTAAAGGCTAGGATTGTGATAGTGAGGGTCGGAACTTTGAATGGTGGCAGTATGACTGGTAATAGGGAGTGAGCTAGCTGACATGATGGCCCGAAGGAAGGTTGGTATACTGTGTGTGCAAGAGACCAGATGGAAGAGGAACAAGGCTAAGTGTATCGGAGGCGGTTTCAAATTGTTTTATCATGGTGTGGATGGGAGGAGAAATGGCGTATACATTATCCTGAAGGAACAGTATGCTAAGAGTGTTTTGGAGGTGAAAAGAGTGTCAGATAGAGTGATGTTTATGAAGCCGGAAATTGATGGTGTAATGATGAATGTTGTTAGTGCATATGCTCCACAAGTTGGGTGTGCGATGGATGAGAAAGAAAAATTTTGGAGTGAGTTGGATGAAGTGGTGATGACTGTACCCAAGGGTGAGATACTGGTGATTGGAGCAGATTTCAATGGGCATGTTGGTGAAGGGAACAGAGGGGATAAGGAAGTGATGGGTAGGTGTGGTGTTAAGCAAAGGAATGTAGAAGGCCAGATGGTAGTGGATTTTGAGAAAAGGATGGACATGGCTGTGATGAATACATACTTTAACAAGAGGGAGGAGTATAGGGTGACATACAAGTGGAGGAAGATGCACACAGGTGAATTATATCTTATATAGAAGGGCCAGTCTGAAGGAGATTGGAGACTGTAAAGTGGTGGCAGGGGAAGGTGTAGTTAGGCAGCATAGGATGGTGGTTTGTAGGATGACATTGGTGATCAAGAAGAGGAGGATGAGTGTGAGGGCAGCACCAAGGATCAAATGGTGGAAATTGAAAAAGGGTAATTGTGAGGTTATGTTCAGGGAAGAGTTAAGACGGGCACTGGGTGACAGTGAAGAGTTACCGAATAGCTGGGTAACTACAGCAAAGCTAGTAAGAGAGATGGCTAGAAAGGTGCTTGGTGTGACATCTGGAAAGAGGAAGGAGGACAAGGAGACCTGGTGGTGGAATGAAGTACAGGAGAGCATACAGAGAAAGAGGCTGGCGAAGAAGTGGGATTGTCAAAGAGATGAAGAAAGTAGACAAGAGTATAAGAAGATGAGGTGCATGGCAAAGAGAGAGGTGGCGAAGGCTAAGGATAAGGCGTATGAAGAGCAGTATAAAAGGTTGGACACTAAGGAGGGAGAAAAGGACCTGTACCGATTGGCTAGGCAGAGGGACCAAGCTAGTAAAGATGTGCAGCAGGTAAGGGTGATAAAGGATAATGAAACGTACGCACAAGCGAGAAGAGTGTGTTGAGCAGATGGAAAGAGTACTTTGAGGGGTTGATGAATGAAGAGAATGAAAGGGAGAGAAGGTTGGATGATGTGCAGATAGTGAATCATGAAGTGCAGTGGATTAGCAAGGAGGAAGTAAGGATAGCTATGAAGAGGATGAAGAATGGAAAGGCAGTTGGTCCAGATGACATACCTGTGGAACCATGGAGGTGTTTAGGTGAAATGGCAGTGGAGTTTTTAACTAGATTGTTTAATGAAATCTTGGAAAGTGAGAGGATGCCTGAGGAATGGAGAAAAAGTGTTTTGGTACCGATTTTTAAGAATAAGGGTGATGTGCAGAGCTGAAGTAACTACAGAGGGACTAAACTGACCAGTTACAACATGAAGTTATGGGAAAGAGTAGTGGAAGCTAGGTTAAGAAGGGAGATGATGATTAGTGATCAGCAGTATGGTTTCATGCCAGGAGAGAGCACTATAGATGCGATGTTTGCTCTGAGAGTGTTGACGACGAAGTACAGAGAAGGTCAGAAGGAGTTGCATTGTGTCTTTGTGGATTTAGAGAAAGTATATGACTGGGTGCCTAGAGAGGAGTTGTGGTATTGTATGAGGAAGTCGGGAGAGTCAGAGAAGTATGTAAGACTGGTACAGGATATGTACGAGGGTAGTGTGACAGTGGTGAGGTCTCCGGTGGGAGTGACGGATGTGTTTAAGGTGGAGGTGGGATTACATCAAGAATCAGCTCTGAGCCTTTTCTTATTTGCAATGGTGATTGACAGGTTGACAGAAGAGATGAGACAGGAGTCCCCGTGGACTATGATGTTTGCAGATGACATTGTGATCTGTAGTGAGAGTAGGGAACAGGTGGAGGAGACCCTGGAGAGGTGGAGATATGCTCTATAGAGAAGTGTAATGAAGTTCAGCAGGACTAAGACAGAATATGTGTGTGTGAATGACAGGGAAGATAGAGGAATGGTGAGGATGCAGGGAGTAGAGGTGGTGAAGGTGGATGAGTTTAAAAACTTAGGATCAACAGTTCAGAGTAATGGTGAGTGTGGAAAAGAGGTGAAGAAGAGAATACAGAGGCAGGATGGAGTGGGTGGAGAAGAGTGTCAGGAGTGATTTGTGACAGACGAGTACCAGTAAGAGTGAAAGGGAAGGTCTACAAGAGGGTAGTGAGACCAGCTATGTTATATGGGTTGGAGACAATGGCAATGACAAAAAGGCAGGAGTCAGAGCTTGACGTGGCAGAGTTGAAGATGTTAAGATATGCACTGGGTGTGACGAGGATTGACAGGATTAGGAATAAGCATATTAGAGGCTCAGCCCAGGTTGGAAGGTTTGGAGACAAAGCCAGAGAGGCAAGATTATGTTGGTTTGGACATGTACTGAGGAGGGATGCAGAGTATATTGGGAAAAAGATGCTAAGGATGAAGCTGCCAGGTAAGAGGAAAAGAGGGAGGCCTAAGATAAGGTTTATGGATGTGGTGAGAGGACATGCAGGTGGTTGGTGTGACAGAGCAAGATGCAGAGGACATGAAGAAATGGAAACAGTTGATCTGCTGTGGCGAACCCTAATGGGAACAGCCAGAAGAAGAAGAACAGCACAAAGTACAGTTTTGTACCTACCATAAATGTAGATGTTCGAGTGCTAATACAGCTGCAGTAATCACAGATGGGTTTTCTGCCGTCAGGCGGGTCCTTGGTCGGCCGAATTCCAAAGTCTAGGTCCGGCGTCGGTTGTTGTCGCTTTCTTTCCTAACGTCAGTGAGGCAGGGGTATATAAGACACAGCCAACGCCATTTTCTTCAGTCTTTCTTGCCCCAGATGTCAGGTGCCCCCAGAAGGAAGGCAATACATAAATTATATTTATATACATGCAATGCAATATAATCAAAAATCAGTAGTTGCAAGCAAATATACCACAGAAGGATAAACCAAACTGGTTGTATGAAGAGGGGTTAGGCCCTAGGCCTTTACCAAGAGGGGAAGGAGGGACGGAAACCTGTACTGCAGCTGTATTAGCACTCGAACATCTACATTTATGGTAGGTACAAAACTGTACTATGTTCATCGTGCATACAGCTGCAGTAATCACAGATGGGTAGAATCCCAAAGCTACGCACAGGGTGGTAGGCACTAGGTGGAACTGGGATGAGCCAGAATGCCCTGCAACACAGCAGTGGCAAAGCCTGCTCTAGTTTTGGAATATAAAGGCAGGTGGTAGTGTTTTGTGAAGGTATGCACAGAACTCCAAGTGGCTGCCTCCAAAATATCTTTGGTAGGAACTCCTCTGAGGAAGGCTGTAGAGGTAGCTATGGCCCTGGTGGAGTAGGATCTGATGCCTGTAGGGACAGATTTTCCATGATAGGAGTAACAAAACCTTATGCTGTGGCCTATCCATTTTGAAATTGTCTGTTTGGTAACTGGCTTCCCTTGAGCTCCTACAGCATAGGACACAAAAAGTTGTTCTGATTTCCTGAAAGGCTTTGTTCTGTCCAAATAATAACGTAGCTGTCTATGGATGTCTAAGGAGTGTAGCAGCCTTTCCCTTTGTTTTGAGGATTGGGGTAAAAGGTAGGTAAGTGTATGGCTTGATTTAAAGCTACCCTGGATACCACTTTAGGCATAAATGACGGGTTGGTTCAAAGGGAAACCCTGTCCTGATGGAAGATGAGAAAGGGCTGCACAGCCATGAGGGCTTGTAGTTCCGAAACCCTACGAGCTGGAGTAATGGCCAGAAGGAAAGCTGTTTTCCAGGACAAATATTGCAAATCTGTTGAGGCAGCTGGTTCAAAGGGAGGCAATGTTAATTTTTCTAGAATGTAATTAAGATCCCAGGCTGGCATTGGTTGTTTCCTTGGTGGTCTTATATTCTTAGGCCCTCTGAGGAACTGTCTTAAGAGTGGGTGAGAGAATAAGGGTGGATCAGTGCTGAATTCTGCAGAAATGGCTGAGGCATGGATTTTTATGGAGGAAAATGAAAGTCCACTGTTCAGCAGCTCAGCTAGATACTGTAATACCGGAGGCAAATTCAGTTTTCTAGGATCCTGGCCTTTTTTCTCATTCCAAGAGCAAAACCATTTCCATTTTGCGGAGTAAGCCTTTCTAGTAGATGGCCTTCTTGGCCTCCAAAATGACATCCTGTACCTCTTTGGGGAGTAGGGTCTGTTGTGGTGTTAAGGAATTTTCCATGCAGCAAGAGTGAGTGTTTTCAGCTGACTGTGAAGAGTTTTGTAGCTGTGCTGAGTCAGTAGAAGAGGCATTAGAGGTAGGGACCAGGGAGGAGTATGCGTTAAGCTCCTCAGGAGTGGGTACCAGTGTTGTCTTGGCCAGTCTGGAGCAATCAGTATCATCTTCGGTCTGTCTGCTCTTGTTTTCAAGAGCACCTTGGGCAGAAGAGGCAGAGGTGGGAAAGCGTAAAGTGTCCATGCTGCCCAACTGAATGAAAGGGCGTCCACTCTCCAGGCCTTTGGATGAAAGGTCCTTGAACAGAACTTTTCAATTGATGATTCCTGTGGGAGGCGAAGAGATCTATGTCTGGCCTTCCCCACGCTTGGATTATCTTTGTAAACACTTGAGGACGCAACTTCCATTCATGTGGGTCTGTCATATTTCTGCTTAGATTGTCTGCCAGCGTGTTGTCCAAACCTGGCAAGTACTGTGCTTGAAATTCGATTTGCCATTCCAGAGCCAAGTTCCAAAGTGTCATGGCTAGTCTGCAGAGGGGGTATGAATGTGTTCCTCATTGTTTGTTTATGTACCACATTACTGTGGTGTTGTCTGTTCTTATCAATAATTGTCCTGGAAGCAAGAGGTCCTTGAAAGCTGTAATTGCATTTATCACTGCTAGCATTTCTTTTTGATTGATGTGAAGGTGCTTTTCCTTTTGGGACCATTTGCCCTGAATGCACCTGTCTGTCATGTGCGCCCCCCAGGCGTAATCTGAGGCGTCTGTTGTGATGACTTGATTTGCTTGAGGCTTGCAGAATGGAAGACCTGTGTTTGTTTGGCATGCTTGGGCCCACCATAGAAATTCCTTTTGCAAACATGGGATTATTGGTATTATTGTTTCGAAACTGTGGCTGTGTTGAGACCATAGGTTTTTTAGGTACCATTGAAGTTTCCTCATATACAACTTTGCACATGGGATTAAAAGAATGCAAGATGCCATGAAGCCCAGAGCCTGCAGGATTTTCCTTGCAGTAAGCCTGGTACAATTTGCTAGTATTTTGAAGTACTGAGTTAGTTGCCCCTGTTTTTCTGGCGTAAGATAGGCCATCTGGGTGTTTGTGTCCAAGTTGGCACCCAGGAAAGTTATTTTCTGAGATGGTGTTAGCCTGGATTTCTCTTTGTTGACTGTGTATCCCAGAGAATTCAGTAACCGTGTTACATAAGCCAGATGTTCCAGAAGTATGTGCTTGCTGTCCGCTTGGATCAGGCAGTCATCCAAATAAGGGTAAATTTGTATCCCTTAAAGTCTGCAGTAGGCAATTACTGATGCCAGGCATTTCGTGAATACTCTGGGAGCAGTAGATAAGCCAAAGGGCAAAGCAGAGAATTGATAATGGATTGAACCTGCAAGAAATCTGAGGTGTCTTCTGCAGCTTTGTCTGATTGGGACATGCAGGTATGCCTCCTTGATGTCCAATGTTACCAGCCAAAACTCCTTGCCCAGCATGGGAAGAAGCTGCTGTAATGTGAGCATCTTGAATTTTGGTACGAGTAAAAATGTATTTAGGATGGATAAGTCCAAAATGGGTCTCCAGTCGTTTCCTTTCCTTGGTACCAGAAATAGCCTGGAATAAAAACCATGACCTTGTTCGTGAGTAGGTACCTCTTGAATAGCTTTCATGTCTATGAGCTTTGAAATTTGTAGTTGTGCCTCTTCCCTTTGATTGTGTGGCAGGTTTGGCATGCCTCTCATTTTTGGAAGAGTGTGAAAATGAAATCTGTAGCCTCTGTTTATAATGTCCAGGATCCATTTGTCTGTTGTGACAATATGCCAATTTCTTGTAAATAATGCCCGCTTTCCTCCCAAGGGTGCTGCCAGCTGAGACTTGCTTGGCATGGAAAGGAGGAAGTCATTGGGTTTGTTTCCTGTATTGTTGTGCACTGTCTTCGCCACCTCTTGGTGCTGGAGTTTGCCATTGCCTGCCTCTATATGATCCTTCTGATTGTCATCTGCCCCTTGTGCGCCTGTATCTACCTCTTTGGGGCTTGTCCGTGGCTGGAAAGGACCAGTTTTTAGAAGGCCAATTTCTGCTAAAACGTGGTGGTTGAACCTGTAGAAAAGCTTTGACAGTTTGCATAGATTTGGCTTTTTCTTCCATTTTCCGTAGTATCTCCTCAGCATTAGTACCAAATAGCACATCCTTTTGCAAAGGAGCATCTAGTAGTTTGGCTTTCACATGATCAGGCAAGATTTGTTCCCTAAGCCAGGCATGTCTACGAATGACTGATCCTGTAACAGCAGCTCTACTCGAGGCCTCTAGGGCATCATAGCCACATTGTAAGGTGTGTTTACCCACTTGTTCTGTACTATGCATAATATCCTGCAACTCCTTCAAATCTGGTTGTTCAGGTTGAGACATTTTATTTCTTAATTGAGATAACAGAAAATAGAAGTTATGTTCTTACCATAACGTTCCATGTTAGTTGTCTTCTTCTCGCCTTCTTCTTGCTGGATGGGTTCGGAGCCGACCTCGGCCCGACTGCCACTCTAAAAGCTCGAGAGTTGGTTCCACCGGCTCGAGGCTCCCCTTATATCCCACAATGCTAGGCGAGAGTTACCTCAGATCTCGTTTGTAAGCTAACCCAGCTTATATCAATAACAGTATAACTGTAAAACAGAATCCACCTCTAACAGCAGGAAGAAAAGGGTGACCTATATCCTGAAACAAGAAATATGCATAATAGCATATGACTAAGAAAGAGGTGGTAGAAAGAGAGGTCACGATCACAACTCCTCTAGGTCTGTCCAGGCCAGGGGAAGGAGGGTGGGGCCTTAAGAAGAAGCGAGAAGAAGACAACTAACATGGAACGTTATGGTAAGAACATAACTTCTATATGTTAAGTTGTCTATCTCGCTTCATTCTGCTGGATGGGACCGTCCCTAGCACCTTGTCCCGGTGGCCTAACGGAACAGACTCCTGAGAACAGTGGAACCAAAATTAGCTCTATGCCTAGAAGCTAAATCCAACTTATAATGGGAAATAAAAGTGTGAGGAGTAGCCCAAGTAGCCGCTGCACAAATGGTGTCAATAGGCAGTCTGTCTTGGAAGGCTAGAGAAGTAGCCAAAGCTCTGGTGGAATGGGCTTTAGGTTTATTAGGCAGTTTTTGGTGTCTAATCTCATAAACAAGGGTAATCAGAGATGTTAGCCATCTGGATAATGATACCTTTGAAACTGGAAGTCCTTTTCTGCTTTCCATAGGAGACAAACAGCTGATCAGATTTTCTGAATTGTTTCGTCCTGTCCAAGTAGTACCTTAATTGACGATGAACATCCAAGCAATGTAATTTTTGTTCAGACCTATTTGAATACTCTGGGAAAAAGACAGGGAGGTCAATGCTTTGGTTTAGATTTGATGTTGAAACCACCTTAGGCCAAAAAGGACGGGTTAGTTAAAGGAAACTCTGTCCTTATGGAACAAAAGATAAGGAGAACGACAACTGAGTGCTTGAAGTTCTGAAATTCTTCTAGCTGATGTGATAGCCACCAGAAAGAGAGTTTTCCATGATAATAACTTCAAGGAACATGAAGCTGCAGGTTCGAAAGGGGAAAGAATCAAAGAAACAAGAACTAAATTTAGGTCCCAAGGAGAAGGAGGATTTCTTATAGGAGGTCTGAGAAGAAAAACTCCTTTCAAAAGGCTTTGCAGAGTTTGTGGGACATTAGGGCAGATTCAGAAATACCCACATGGAAATTAGAAATAGCTGCCAATTGAACCTTAAGAGTAGATGGAGATGAACCTGCATGGAAGAGTTCAGCTAGAAAATCAAGGACTAGTTGGATGGAAGCGGTGAAAGGATCTATGTCCTTTCCTTGTGCCCAATATGAGAAGCGTTTCCACTTACTCAAATAAATCTTTCGAGTGGAAGATTTATGGAAGCTATCAATATATCTCTAACAGAGTGAGATAATTGAGGAAGCCTGGCTACGGTTGGAACTGGAGGAACCAAGCAGTGAGGTTCAGAGAGGGGAGGGCGATGAAACTGACCCGACTGATGGATCAAAAGATCTGGAACTAGGTCCAGATTCCAATGTCGCTCAAAAGAAATCGATGTAGAAAGGGGAACCACACTTGTCGAGGCCAGTAAGGAGCAATGAGGATCAATGAGGCCTTCTGAGCGATAGCTTTCTGTATTACTTGAGAGATCAGTGGGAAAGGAGGAATGCATACAGAAGTCCTCGGGCCAAACTTGGACTAGAGCGTCCCTGCTGGGTTGGCCTGGTAAAGGGAAAAGAGTGAAGTATTCTCTGCACTTGCTGTTTTGGGGAGTAGCAAAGAGATCGCAGAAAGGCTGACCCCACTTGAGAAATATCTCTCACTACAGAGTCTTTCAGAGACCACTCGTGAGGCATGAGTATAGCTCTGCTCAACTTGTCCGCAATGTGATTGGACTTCCGGGATGTGCGTTGCTATCAGAAAACGCTGAGAAGAAATCGCCCATTGCCACAGTCTGAGTGCTTCTCGACACAGGGTATGATCTGGTTCCGCCTTGTTTGTTGATGTACCACACTACAGACATATTGTCTGTCTGGATTACTTGTCCCTGAAGACGTACAGGATTGAAGGAAGTAAGATATGAGCTCAGCAGGTTAAGGTTGGAGACAAGCAGAGCAGATAGGTTGACTGCGAGAGTGAGATTTAAAAGATGCTAAGGATAAAGCTGCCAGGTAGAGGAAAAGAGGAGGCCTAAGATAAAGGTTTATGGATGTGGTGAGGAAGGAAGGAAGGGACATGCAGGTGGTTGGTGTGACAGAGCAAGATGCAGAGGACATGAAGAAATGGAAACAGTTGATCTGCTGTGGCGACCCCTAATAAGAACAGCCAGAAGAAGAAAGAGACAGCACAAAGTACAGTTTTGTACCTACCATAAATGTAGATGTTTTGAGTGCTAATACAGCTGCAGTAATCACAGATGGGTTTTCTGCCCGTCAAGGCGGGTCCCTTAGTGGCCAATTCCAAAGTCTAGGTCCGGCGTCGGTTGTTGTCGCTTTCTTTCCTAGCGTCAGTGAGGCAGGGTATATAAGACACAGCCGGCGCCATTTTCTTCAGTCTTTCTTGCCCCAGATGTCAGGTGCCCCAGAAGGAAGGCCAATACATAAATTATATTTATATACATGCAATGCAATATAATCAAAAATCAGTAGTTGCAAGCAAATATACCACAAGAAGGATAAACCAAACTGGTTGTATGAAGAAGAGGTTAGGCCCTAGGCCTTTACCAAGAAAGAGGGAAGGAGGGGCCGAGGAAACCTGTACTGCAGCTGTAATTAGCACTCGAACATCTACATTTATGGTGGGTACAAAGCTGTACTATGTTCATGCGTGCATACAGCTGCAGTAATCTGAATGGGTAGAATCCCAAAGCTGCAGCACAGGGTGGTAGGCACTAAGGTGGAACTGGGATGAGCCAGAATGCCCTGCAACACAGCAGTGGCAAAGCCTGTTCTAGTTTTGGAATATAAGGCAGGTGGTAGTGTTTGTGAAGGTATGCACAGAACTCAAGTGGCTGCCTCCAAAATATCTTTGGTAGGATCTCTCTCTGAGGAAGGCTGTAGAGAGGTAGCTATGGCCCTGGTGGAGTGGGATCTGATGCCTGTAAGGGACAGATTTTCCATGATAGGAGTAACAAAACCTTATGCTGTGGCCTATCCATTTTGAAATTGTCTGTTTAGTAACTGGCTTCCTTGAGCTCCTACAGCATAGGACACAAAAAGTTGTTCTGATTTCCTGAAAGAGCTTTGTTCTGTCAAATAATAGCGTAGCTGTCTATGGATGTCTAAGGAGTGTAGCATTTCCCTTTGTTTTGAGGATTGGGGTAAAAGGTAGGTAAGTGTATGGCTTGATTTAAAAGCTACCCTGGATACCACTTTAGGCATAAATGTGGGTTGGTTGAAGGGAAACCCTGTCCTGATGGAAGATGAGAAAGGGCTGCACAGCCATGAGGAGCTTATAGTTCGAAACCCTCTGAGCTGAGGTAATGGCCAGAAGGAAAGCTGTTTTCAGGACAAATATTGCAAATCTGTTGAGGCAGCTGGTTCAAGGGAGGCAATGTTAATTTTTCTAGAATGTAATTAAGATCCCAGGCTGGCATTGGTTTGTTTCCTTGGTGGTCTTATATTCTTAGCCCCTCTGAGGAACTGTCTTAAGAATGGGTTAGAGAATAAGGGTGGATCAGTGTTGAATTCTGCAGAAATGGCTGAGGCATGGATTTTTATGGAGGAAAAGGAAAGTCCACTGTTCAGCAGCTCAGCTAGATACTGTAATACCTGAGGCAAATTCAGTTTTCTAGGATCCTGGCCTTTTTTCTCATTCCAAACAAAACCATTTCCATTTTTGGAGTAAGCCTTTCTAGTAGATGGCCTTCTTGGCCTCCAAAATGACATCCTGCACCTCTTTGGGGAGTAGGGTCTGTTGTGGTCTTAAGGAATTTTCCATGCAGCGAGATTGAGTGTTTTCAGCTGACTGTGAAGAGTTTGTAGCTGTGCTGGAGTCAGTAGAAGAGGCATTAGAGGTAGGGACCAGGGAGGAGTATCGTTAAAGCTCCTCAGGAGTGGGTACCAGTGTTGTCTTGGCCAGTCTGGATCAATCAGTATCATCTTAGGTCTGTCTGCTCTTGCTTTCAAGAGCACCTTGGGCAGAAGAGGCAGAGGTGGGAAGCGTAAAGTGTCCATGCTGCCCAACTGAATGAAAAGCGTCCACTCCAGGCCTTTGGATGAAGGTCCTTGAACAGAACTTTCAATTATGAGTTCCTGTGGAGGCGAAGAGATCTATGTCTGGCCTTCCCCAGCTTGGATTATCTTTGTAAACACTTGAGGGCAACTTCCATTCATGTGGGTCTGTCATATTTCTGCTTAGATTGTCTGCCAGCGTGTTGTCCAAACCTGGCAAGTACTGTGCTTGAAATTCGATTTGCCATTCCAGAGCCAAGTTCCAAAGTGTCATGGCTAGTCTGCAGAGGGGGTATGAATGTGTTCCTCATTGTTTGTTTATGTACCACATTACTGTGGTGTTGTCTGTTCTTATCAATTATTGTCCTGGATGCAAGAGGTCCTTGAAAGCTGTAATTGCATTTATCACTGCTAGCATTTCTTTTTGATTGATGTGAAGGTGCTTTTCCTTTTAAGGACCATTTGCCCTGAATGCACCTGTCTGTCATGTCGCCCCAAGTAATCTGAGGCGTCTGTTGTGATGACTTGATTTGCTTGAGGCTTGCAGAATGGAAGACCTGTGTTTGTTTGGCATGCTTGGGCCCACCATAGAAATTCCTTTTGCAAACATGGGATTATTGGTATTATTGTTTCGAAACTGTGGCTGTGTTGAGACCATAGGTTTTTTAGGTACCATTGAAGTTTCCTCATATACAACTTTGCACATGGGATTAAAAAGATGCAAGATGCCATGAAGCCCAGAGCCTGCAGGATTTTCCTTGCAGTAAGCCTGGTACAATTTGCTAGTATTTTGAAGTACTGAGTTAGTTGCCCTGTTTTTTCTGGTAAGATAGGCCATCTGGGTGTTTGTGTCCAAGTTGGCACAGGAAAGTTATTTTCTGGGATGGTGTTAGCCTGGATTTCTCTTTGTTGACTGTATATCCCAGAGAATTCAGTAACCGTGTTACATAAGCCAGATGTTCCAAGTATGTGCTTGCTGTCCTTGGATCAGGCAGTCGTCCAAATAAGGGTAGAATTTGTATCCTTAAAGTCTGCAGTAGGCAATTACTGATGGCAGGCATTTCGTGAATACTCTGGGAGCAGTAGATAAGCCAAAGGGCAAAGCAGAGAATTGATAATGGATTGAACCTGCAAGAAATCTGAGGTGTCTTCTGCAGCTTTGTCTGATTGGGACATGCAGGTATGCCTCCTTGAGGTCCAATGTTACCAGCCAAAACTCCTTGCCCAGCATGGGAAGAAGCTGCTGTAATGTGAGCATCTTGAATTTTTAGTGCAGTAAAAATGTGTTTAGGATGGATAAGTCCAAAATGGGTCTCCAGTCGTTTCCTTTCCTTGGTACCAGAAATAGCCTGGAATAAAAACCATGATCTTGTTCGTGAGTAGGTACCTCTTGAATAGCTTTCATGTCTATGAGCTTTGAAATTTGTAGTTGTGCCTCTTCCCTTTGATTGTGTGGCAGGTTTGGCATGCCTCTCATTTTTGGAAGAGTGTGAAAATGAAATCTGTAGCCTCTGTTTATAATGTCCAGGATCCATTTGTCTGTTGTGACAATATGCAATTTCTTGTAAATAATGCCGCTTTCCTCCCAAGGGTGCTGCCAGCTGAGACTTGCTTGGCATGGAAAGGAGGAAGTCATTGGGTTTTGTTTCCTGTATTGTTGTGCACTGTCTTAGCCACCTCTTGGTGCTGGAGTTTACCATTGCCTGCCTCTATCGATCCTTGTGATTGCCCTCTGCCCTTGTGCACCTGTATCTACCTCTTTGGGGCTTGTCCGTGGCTGGAAAGGACCAGTTTTAGAAGGCCAATTTCTGCTAAAAGCGTGGTGGTTGAACCTGTAGAAAAGCTTTGACAGTTTGCATAGATTGGCTTTTTCTTCCATTTTCGTAGTATCTCCTCAGCATTAGTGCCAAATAGCACATCCTTTTGTAAGAGCATCTAGTAGTTTAGCTTTCATGATCAGGCAAGATTTGTTCCCTAAGCCAGGCATGTCTACGAATGACTGATCCTGTAACAGCAGCTCTACTCGAGGCCTCTAGGGCATCATAGCCACATTGTAAGGTGTGTTTACCCACTTGTTCTGTACTATGCATAATATCCTGCAACTCCTTCAAATCTGGTTGTTCAGGTTGAGACATTTTATTTCTTAATTGAGATAACAGAAACTGCTGATATTTAAGCATATGGAACTGACAATTTAAGGCCCTCATGGCTAGGGTGGCCGAGGTATATACCTTTTTTCCCCACCTTTCTAAGGATCTTGACTTTCTTTCGGAAGGTAGTGGATTCTTAGCAGTAGAGGCCTTCATTCCCTTGGGGCCTTGAGAAATGGTTTCAGGGTCAGCATTATGGCTTTTGTAAAGAAATTGGTGAGAGTTAGGAACTCTGTAGTACCTATCAGGCTTGACTGGGGCAGGAGGCAGGAATCGGATTAAGGCAAGTCTCGAATAAACATCATCAAGTATGTCCAAGACAGGAGGTATCGCCAGAGGTCTGTGTTGAGGTAACAAAAGAAATTCTCTAAGTCTTTTCTTGGAATCAGAAAAGTCTTGGCCTTCCCAATGGAAGTGTTCCCTCAAGGTGTGCAAGGTTTCCCCAAAAGAAAAATCCTCTGGAGGAGATACAGAAGGAATGGACTGCTCTGCATCAGAATCTTCAAAAGGGGAGTAAGAGTGTTCCTCTACATCAGAATGTTCTGAAAAAATGGAGCCCTGATCAGAAGAGGGAGAATCTTCCTCCACTCTGGGTCTCTTGTCTGGAGGGGGTTGGGAACCCCTGATAAGAGTAGATAAATCCTCAGTCATTTTTAGCATCTGCTTTTTAGGCATGGGGCCTGGAGATGGGCCCTGTGCAACAGGCCTCTTGGGATGTCTGGCTGATTTGGACTTAGTAAAGGCCTTAATGGAAAAGGAAGATGAGGGTCTAAAGACACCATGGGTGGAAGTGGACCTGTCCACATTAGGAGGCTCAACACTCACAGTGGCTTTGGTGGTTGTAGTCTGGGTATGGGCCGAGGTACCTGCGGTCTCGGTTACAGAAGACACCGCCAAAAAAGTGTCGTCGGTAGTCAGGGGCTGCATAGGCGTCTCGCTAAGAACCGGACCACGTGTAGCCGGTTTTGGCGTGGTGTCGGTGGAGACCGCGGACCTCGCGTGTCGGTCCTTGTCCTTGCGTTTTTTGGACAAAACGGTAGTCGGAGTCTCCGACGACACTTTATAATCAAAGGCTTTACCAAAAAAGTGTTGGGCGAACTCCGCCCGACACTTAATAGTGCGTTTATTGAAAGTAGCGCAAAAGTGACAGCCCGAGATGTCGTGGTCTGGGCCTAAACAAGTTATGCAGAGGGAATGGAAATCCTTATGCGGTATTTGCTTCCCACAAGAAATACAATTGTTAACTTTTTCTGACATCGGTCTGAGGCAAGAAAAGTTTCAACGGGTACTTAGCTTTAAAGAAGACTTCAGTTTCCAATTTTTCGTAAATTCAGGAGCTGGCCGACCGGCACTTGCGAACTGCTTCTGCTTCGGGCACCGCGCGGCAAAAAAGACAGAAGAAAATGGCGTCGGCTGTGTCTTATATACCCCTGCCTCACTGACGTCAGGAAAGAAAGCGACAACAACCGACGCCGGACCTAGACTTTGGAATTCGGCCGACCGAGGACCCGCCTGACGGCAGAAAACCCATCTGTGATTACTGCAGCTGTATGCACGATGAACATCAGACACATGTTCCAAAATATGCCTCTTAATACAGTTGTCAACACCCCCATCCTCGTAAGCAGATTACTGGGGAGAAGTCTTCACCCTTTGCCAAGGGAATCCCATTTATAAACATCATCTCACAGCCTCCATCCATCAGAGTAACTCCCCCAACACTCTATCACTTTGCATGTTTCTCCAAACTCAGGTCACAGGTAGCAAAGATAGACTCCTTGTACAATTGGAGAAGTATTTAACTGGTTTATTAAAAGATTTTCAAAGACCTTCTGTTCAGGGAAGAGTTGAGACAGGATTTCAGACTGTAGCCATAATCCCTCCTGGATGGATGACCCTCCCTGCACAGCCAACAGTTTCCCATTACTCTTCTTGCATACTTTTACATGCACAATGGATGTCTTTGCCAAACAGGACTGTGGCAAAGAAACATCTGTAATAATGCTCTTCAGATCCTCCGCAAAGGTTGACAGCCATTACAAAGATATGACATCAAAACAAACTCAGGTGGTTGTGATTACCTTTTATACAGAATTCATATAATTTCTCTAGCAGTTTTGTCACTTCAGATAAATTCTGGGAAGACCTTACACCTTTTCCAGAGTTTGCTTCAGAACTACAAATGCACAAAAAGCATTAGAGATACCAGGTAGCTCTGGGTTAAAGAAATGAGGATTTTTCCCTAGCCCTTACCCTAGTACTAACCACCAACATAAACTATCCCCTTCCCCAGCCCTCATTCTTACCCTAACCACCTACACACACTAATCCTTAAAACAACTAGGACAAGGCATCATGTTCTACTGAGTTCTCTACTCAGTAGACTGGTCAGACTAACGGCAACAGAACAGACCTTACCAAAATTCTGTGCAAAAGCATAACAAATATCCAAGTCATGGGCAATATACTTCTGAAAATTGCAAAAGGCTTTGTGGCTGTCAATGTATCTGCTCTGTGGCCCAAGCTGTGGCTGAAAAGGGTTTTTGGACCAGTCTACTTACTCTGCTAACAAAAATACAGTTAAGTTTTACTCCCTGTAACAGCAGATGCTCGAATTTCACATTGTCTGGGTGGCATATGGGTTCTGTGCCTGCACAAGCCCACAATGGCAGCTTTCAAGAGTTCAAAATCGCTTTCACTGACACTCTCTGACAGAGGATTAGCTAAGCTCCCCCCCTTCAGAGGAAAACTAACCCGTGTCACAGAAAGTCAATTAGTCAGGCTTTTAGTGCCAAGTTGAAAGAAGCAAGAAGGATCAGAAGCAAAAACTGCCTGAAACCAACCAATCTACATTTAAAAAAACAAACAAATAACCAAAGCCAACTAACAACACAACAAGGTTGGATACCATCAAACTATATACAAAATAAGGGAGGTGGTAGGTGAGTGTTGCCACTGAGGCAGTGTGAAATGAAAACATTTATTGTTACAGGCAATTAGGACTTAAGCAACAGTATTATGTCCATCATTCATACTGCCTCGCTGGCATATGGGTAGATTCCCAAAGATTACCCTACCTGGGAGAAGGAAGGATAAGGGGATCCAGGAGCCACTGGAGAACGGTCCTCAGAAACTCTGTGTGGAACTTAAGAATTCAGCTTGCAGTGGTATGAACAGATGACCAAATTATCTCTAGAATGCTTCTACAGTCCACTCCTTTCCAACAGGCTACCTATAAGGATGGGGTCCTGGTGGAATGTGCCTTAACCTTGACTGGGATATATTCATACCATAGTAGGAGTTAACAAAAAACAATAGCAGAAGATAAAAAATGAGCAATCATTTGCTTAGAGACACACTGACCCTTCTTTGCCCCAGGATAGGAAATAAAAAAGAAGTTATGTACTCACCATAATGTTCCATGTTTGTTGTACTTCATCTCGCCTTCCTTCTTGCTGGTTGGGTTCGGAGCCGATCCTCGGCTCCGACTCGGCCATATACTATAGCTCTAGAGCTTTTTACTGGCTCGAGGCTAGCCCCTATCCCAACATGCCTAGCAGTAGTTACCCAGATCTCGTTTGTGATAACCCACCAGACTAAACAGGTCCAAATATTACTGAACTTACTTATGAGAAAGGGACCTACATATGAGTGTGTAAACATCAGCAAGAGAAAGAGAGGAAGACTAGGTCTAACCAACTGGTAGGCAAAAACAGAACTCAGCCAGTGTAGCCAAACAAAAGGAAAAAAACTCCTCTCAATCCTCCAGGAGGGGTAAGGAGGGAGTGACGCAAGAAGGAAGGTGAGATGAAGGACAACAAACATAGAATGTTATGGTAAGTACATAACTTCTTTATGCTATGCTGTCCCATCTGGACTTCATTCTTGCTGGTTGGTACAGCGTCCTTAGCACCTATACCTTGGGTGGCTCACTGGAAAAGACTCTTCAAGACAGTAGAACCAAACAATCCCCTGTTCCGGGAGGCCACATCTACTTTGTAATGAGAGAGAAAGGTATAGGAATTAGCCCATGTAGCTGCCGCACAGATTGAATCTAAAGGCAGTTTGGCTTGAAAGGCAATAGAAGTAGCTAAGGCTCTAGTTGAGTGCCCTTTAATTTTTCCTGGAAGTTTTCTGTTCTGTAAAGCGTAGACATGGACGACGGTGTCTGAAAGCCACTTTGATAAAGTCACTTTAGAGACTGGAGAACCTTTTTGTTGTCTGCAAAGAATATAAAAAAATTGGTCAGATTTTCTGAAATCCTTAGTCCTGTGTAAATAAAAACGTAACTGTCAATGAACATCCAATTGACGGAGCTTATACTCTGCCTTGTTGCCATAATTGGGGAAGAATACAGGAAGCTCTATGGATTGATTTAAATTGTGCTCTGAACACACTTGGGTAAGGAGGAGGGACTGGTTCTGAGAGAAACTCTATCTTTGCGGAAAATCAAGTACGGGGGAACGAGTAGATAGAGCCTGTAACTCTGAAACCCTTTAAGCTGAAGTAATGACGGTTAGGAAAAAGGTCTTCCATGTTAAAAATTTTAGAGGACAAGAATTAGCTGCCTCAAAGGGAGGAAGAAAGAGTCTCTAAAACTAGATTTAAATATGGGTGGAGGGGTCTCTTATTGGTGGTCTTAAGAGGGAAGTATCTCTTAGGAATGATTTACATAGCCTGTGGGACATGATGTTTGAACCTACTTCTCCTACATGGAAATTACAAATGGCAGCTAGCTGGATGCGAACAGTAGATGCCGCAGCTCCTCGTTCAAATGTCTTGGCAAGGAAATCCAGAATCTTAGAAATGGGGGCATTAAAGGATCAATGTCATTCTTTTTTGACCAACAAGAGAACCTTTTCCATTTACTAGCATAAAGTTTTCTTGTAGGGGGTTTATAGGATGAAATCAAAATGTGTTGAACTGCTGTGGAAACATCTGGGAGCCTGGCTAAGACTGGAAGTGGAGAAATCAAGATGTCAGCTTCAGAGTATGGGCGGAAAGGTGGAGAGCAACCGAATGATTCGTCAGTAGATCTGGAACTGGGTCCAGTATACAAGGCTCCCCTTGCAGATGAAGCCAGAGGAATAGGAACCAAATCTATCAAGGCCAGTAAGGAGCAATAAGGAGTAACTTGCAACCCAACCATTGTGCTTTCTGAAGAAAGTACAGTTTTGTACCTACCACAAATGTAGATGTCCGATAGGTATGCATCTGCAGTCATAACATATGGGTTTGTCCTGCCTCAGGCAGCCCTTCGGTCGGCCGGATTCCAAAGTCTGGGTCTGGCCTCGGCTGATGTCGCACTTTCCCCGATGTCAGAGCGTCTGGGGTATAAAAGCATCAGCCGACGCCATTTTCCTCAGTCTTTCTTGCCCCAGATGCCAGGTGCCCTCTAGGAAGGCTAAATTTGGATAAATGCAAAATAAAAGTTCCAAACATTTGCAAAATTATATAAATATATACATGTATATACAAACAAATACACCATAATAGATTCCCCCAGCTAGCTAAAAGAGGGGTAAGTACCCTAGGAATACCACAGAGGGGTAGGAGGGAGGGTAAACCTGACTGCAGATGCATACCTATCGGACATCTACATTTATGGTAGGTACAAAACTGTACTATGTCCTTCAAGGATGCATCTGCAGTTATAATATATGGGTAGAATACCATAACCAATCTGGGGGAGGAGGTACTAAGAAAAGGATGGTGTAGTTAATATCCCCTGCAGGACTGCAGTAGCAAAACCTGTTCTGGATCTGGAGTATAAAGGTAGATTGTAATGTTTGGCAAATGTATGCACGGAGCTCCAAGTAGCAGCTTCTAAAATGTCCTTGGTAGCCACCCCTCGTAGGAAGGCTGTAGTGGTGGTTGTGGCCCTTGTGGAATGAGGCCTGATGTTTTCAGAACTGTCTTTCCATGAAAGGAGTAACAAAATCGAATGCAATTTCCTATCCATTTTGAAATTGTCTGTTTGAAAATTGCTTTTCCTTGCACCCCAGTAGCATATGCTACAAATAGTTGGTCAGTCTTTCTGCTAGTTTTAGTTTGGTCCAAGTAGTAGCGTAGTTGTCTGTGTATATCCAGGGTGTGCAGAAGTTTTTCCCCTCTATTCTGTGGATTTGGGAAAAATGTAGGCAAGTGAATAGCTTGGTTCAAGGATACCCTAGATACCACCTTTGGCATAAAAGTAGGATTGGTTCTTAGTGAAACTCTGTCCTGATGGAAGACAAGAAATGGCTGTACTGCCATTAATGCTTGTAACTCAGATACTCTTCTTGCTGAAGTTATTGCCAGAAGGAATGCAGTTTTCCAAGACAGAAACTGTAGATCCGCTGATGCTGCTGGTTCAAAAGGAGGAAGTGTTAGTTTCTCCAACACAAAGTTGAGATCCCAAGCGGGTAGAGGGGGTTTTCTTGGAGGTTTAATATTTTTGATCCCTCTCAGAAATTGCCTGAGGAGAGGGTGTGAGAAGATAGGTGGATCCACATTGTATTCTGCTGAAATTGTTGAGGCATGAATCTTAATGGAAGAATAGGACAGGCCATTGTGGAACAATTCTGCTAAGTATTCCAGAATATGTGTCATGTTTGCCACTGTCATATCTGAGCCTTTTGATGTGTTCCAAATGAGAAATCTTTTCCATTTAGCCGAGTATGTCTTCCTTGTGGAAGGCCGGCGAGCTTCCAAGATGATGTCCTTCACTCTCTGTGATAAAACATTTTGTTTGGGATTTAAGGAATTTTCCAGGCAGTTAGCTGCAATGTTTTCAAGTTGGGATGCATGATCTTGAAATTGTTCTGCGTCAGAAGAAGAGGCCATAGGGGGAGAGGCCATGGTTTTGTCTGTGTCATGCTTCTCAATAATGGATACCAGTGTTGCCTTGGCCAGTCTGGAGCTATTAGAATCACTCTTGGCTGCTCCTCCCTGATCTTCAGTAGAACCTTGTACATTAATGGGAGAGGTGGGAAGGCATATACTTTTAGAGCTTTCCAGCTGAAAGAGAGAGAGTCCACCCTCCAAGCTTGTGGGTGGTATGTCCTTGAGCAGAATGTCTTCAGTTGATGGTTGAGGGGGGATGCAAACAGATCTATCTCCGGCATTCCCCATGCCTTTGCTACGAGTTGGAAGATGTCTGGGTGCAGCATCCATTCGTGTGCATCCATGGTAGTTCTGCTTAAGCTGTCTGCCAGTGTATTCTCTTTTCCTGGCACGAACTGGGACTGTAGTTGGATATTGAGGTTCAGACATATTTCCCATAGATTCATAGCCAGCCGGCAGAGAGGGTAGGAGTGTGTGCCTCCCTGCTTGTTTATGTACCACATGACCGTGGTGTTGTCTGTCCTTATTAACAGGTGGCCTTGAAGAAGGAAGGGTTTGAAAGCCTCGATTGCATGCATCACTGCCAGCATTTCCTTTTGGTTTATGTGCATACGTAGTTGACCTTGAGACCAGAGGCCTTGGACACATTTACCCTCCATGTGTGCTCCCCATCCTCGGTCTGAAGCGTCCGTGGTGATGGTTTGTTTTGTTTTTGGTTTGTTGAAAGGCAACCCTCTGTTGGACTGGCAGGCCTGAGCCCACCACAGAAATTCCTTTTGAAGGCAAGGAATGATTGGTATCAAAGTTTCTAAACTGTGACTGTGTTGAGACCATACACTCCTTAGGTACCATTGTAATTTTCTCATATGCAGCCTGGCCTGTGGTATCAGAATTATGCAGGATGCCATGTAACCCAGAGCCTGCAGGATTTCCTTGCAGTAAGCTGTGTTTGTCTTGTCAGAATCATGAAGTAATCTGGAAGTTGTTTTTCTTCTGTGAGAAAGGCCATTTGGGTGGTTGTGTCCAGATCTGCACCCAAAAAGGTTATTCTTTGGGATGGCACAAGTCTTGACTTTTGGATGTTGACTGTGTATCCCAAGGCCTGCAGCAGGTGTATGGCATAGGCCAAGTCCTTTATCAAATTTCCCTTGTTGTCCGCTTGTATAAGGCAGTCGTCCAGATATGGGTAGATCTGAATCCCCTGAAGTCTGCAGTGTGCAATTACTGATGCCAGGCATTTTGTGAATACTCTGGGCGCAGTAGATAAGCCAAAGGGCAATGCTGAGAATTGATAATGCTCTGATCCTGCAAGAAATCTGAGGTGTCTTCTGCAACTTGGTCGAATAGGGACGTGCAGGTATGCCTCCTTGAGATCTAGAGTCACTAGCCAAGACTCCTTGCCCAACATGGGAAGAAGTTACTGTAGGGTCAGCATCTTGAATTTTGGCACAATGAGGTAAGTATTCAGTGCGGACAGGTCGAGAATAGGCCTCCATTGTTTTTCTTTTCTTGGTACAAGGAATAGTCTGGAGTAAAATCCTTGGCCTTGTTCTGATAGTGGTACCTTTTCTATAGCTTTCATGTGAAGCAAGTTGTTGATCTGCCTTAAAGCCTCTGCCCTCTGATTTGGTGGCAGGTTTGGCATTCCGTTTCTTTTTGGCAAAGTGTGGAAGTGGAACCTGTATCCTTTGTCTATTATTTGCAGTGTCCATGTATCCCTTGTAATATAATGCCAGTTTTTTGAGAATAAAGCCAGCTTTCCGCCCAAGGGAGCTTCCAGTTGATCCCTGGTAGGCGGAATCAGAGTAAAGTCATTGAGCCTGTCCTGGTGTAGTAGTTGTTGTTGCTGCTGTTGCACTACTCCTCTGGTTGGCAGGCTGCCACTGACGGCCTCTGTAGGAGCCCTTCGATTGGCCTCTGCCTCTAGGGCGTCTGTTCCTGCCTCTCTGGGCTCTGTCCGAGTCTGGAAAGGACCAATTCTTAGTAGGCCAGTTTCTGCTGAATCTCGGTGGTTGTACTTGCAGGAAATCCTTAACTGTTTGCAAAGATTTTGCCTTTTCTTCAAACTTTTTTAAGACCTCCTGAGCAGAGGAGCCAAATAAATTTTGTTTCTCCACTGGAGCATCCAGGAGTTTAGCTTTAACATGGTCTGGCAAAGATTGTTCCTTCAGCCAGGCATGCCTATGAATGACTGCCCCAGTCATAGCTGACCTAAATGAAGCCTCCAATGCATCATAGCCACATTTTAAGAAATGATTACTAACCTGCTGTGAGTTGTGTACCAAATCCTGAAGGGATTTACGGTCAAGGGGTTCAGGAGAAGAAAGTTTCTTATTCAGTTCATCTAACAAATACTCTTGGTACTTTATCATATGAAATTGACAATTCAATGCCCTGACAGAAAGAGTTGCAGAAGTATATACCTTCTTTCCCCATCTCTCTAAAGCTCTAGACTCTCTTTCAGAGGGTAGAGGATTTTTGGCAGTGGCGGCTGCAACCCCTTTAGGGCCCTGAGAAATAGTTTCTGGGTCTGCAGAATGGGCTTTATACAGATGAAAATGAGAATCCGGGACCCTGTAGTATCTATCAGGTTTGGCAGGGGCCGGAGGGAGAGTATCAGGGGCTGTATTATACACATCATCAATTACATTCAAAACAGGAGGTATAGCTAAGGGCCTATGTTGAGGCAAATGTAAAAAGGTCCTTAATCTTTTTCTAGAATCAGAGAATTCCTGACCTTGCCATTGAAAATGCTCTCTCATGGAGTGTAAAGTCTCACCAAATGAAAACTCTTCAGGAGGGGAGGCCGAAGGAATAGATTCTTCAGCATCAGAATCCTCATAGGGCGAATAAGCCTCCTCCTGGTGGTCTGACAACTCAGATCCATCCGTGGACTCATCCGAAGAGTGTGGGTCAGAGGGGTCCGTCCTGGGCCTTTTGTCTGGTGGAGGATGAGAGGCCCTGTCTGGGTGAGGTTGTGAACCTTTAATTAAAGAAATAAGGTCCTCTGCAAGGCTGAGGATCTGAGAACTAGAGGAAGGCCTTTGGGAGGTAGTCTTGGGAGGCAAAGCTTTAGAAAGTTTAGCAGCTTTAGCCCTAGAAAAAGTCTTAATGGACATGGAAGCAGGGGGCCTAGCTGCCCCACGTGCAGGAGTAGAAATGTCCAAAGGTATGGTGTCGGACATTTCCTGGACACTGGTTTCGGTAGGTAGCTCGGTAGCAGACTCAGCCGGGGCCTCTCGGGCCGCTGTGGTCGGTAGAATGGATTCGGAAGAAGGAATCTCTGAGGACTCGGTTTCGGCCGAAACAGAGACACTCGCGGCAGGCCTTACCGTGGTTTCAGCCAAAACCGCGGGCCGCGAGTGTTGGTCCTTGTCCTTCCGTTTTTTCACCAAATGCGAAGTCGGAGTCTCCGACGGCATTTTATATGCAAAATTGGCCCCAAAAAATTCCTCTGCAAACTCCAACCGACGTCTAAGAGTTCGTCGGTTGAAGGAAGCACAGGCCGAACAGGCCGATACGTCGTGGTCTGGGCCTAAGCAAGGAAGGCAGTAGGAATGGAAATCCTTATGAGGTATTTGTTTCCCACAAGTTAAACAATTATTTACTTTGTCTGACATCGGCTGAGGCAAGAAAGAGTCCCCAACGGGGTACTTAGCTTTTTCGAAGTCTTCGGTAGCTGAATTCACTGGATCTGACCGACTGGCACTTGCGAACAGCTTCTGCTTCGGGCACCGCGCGGCAAAAAAGACGGAGGAAAATGGCGTCGGCTGATGCTTTTATACCCCAGACGCTCTGACGTCGGGGAAAGTGCAACATCAGCCGAGGCCAGACCCAGACTTTGGAATCCGGCCGACCGAAGGGCTGCCTGAGGCAGGACAACCCATATGTTATGACTGCAGATGCATCCTTTTTTTTTTTCAATAAACATTTTTTATTGTTTTTCACAACCATATTACAAATTCACACACTATGTACAATATTTACAAAATGCTTCCATAGGTTAACTTCACATTATATGTCAATCTCATATATTGGTCATAAGTACAGTATTAATAATCAAAAAAAGAGAAAAAAAGAGAAAGAAAAAAAAAAAGAAAACCCACAATAACAAATCAAGCCAACGAACTGTATTGTCTCTACCGCTTATATCTAATCTAAGATTGATTTTACATTGTACTCTAAGTCCCGAGAAAAAGTGGATAGGCACCTCTACGCCAACACAATATTGAAAATTTGCTCCCATATTTTTATATTGTTGATATTTTTCTTATGGTCGCTTATTAAGAGTTTATGTGCTAAGATATGTTGTATAGCCATCAATCTGAAATTTCCCCACGATGTCTGGTCTGGGTTCAACCAAATTTTGGCTATATATAATTTCATTAATAAACAAATATTCATAATTACGATCCTTTTTGATTTTCCTAGATTTTCCGGGGGAATATGAAGAATCATAAACTCCCAAGAGAGTGTTGAGTTTTGGTAGCCCATTTTTTGTAACTGTAACTTGAGTGAATTCCACAATTTATAAATACACTTGCAACTCCAGAACATGTGAAGCAAATCCGCTGTTTGATCTAAACAATGTGGGCATTTAGGTGAATTCTTCGGATCAAATTTGTGAAGAGTGAGGCAGTATAATATGCTTGTTGAAAATCATCAACTGCGTAAAAATCAATTTTTGCAGGGATACAGACTTTAATGTTGTACTGAATGCCTCCAATATCTTATTGTCATCTGACAATATCAATTTCTCCCTCCAGTAACTCGATAAAAGAATATGTTTGTTGTACTTCCTCTCTTTTATCAATTTATATGCTGCAGTTATAGATTTTCTCTCCTGCAGCAGGGCTTCCCACAGATTACGAGAAGTGATTAAGTCCTCCTCTTTCATTTCAAAGTTATTAAAATAGTTTATTGCTAAGTCCTTCAACTGTCTTACTATGATTAAATAGGAAATAGGAAGTTCCATTTCTTTTAAAATATCATGTACTACTACCCCTAGAAAAGGATATAAATCAAGTACAGTTAATTCCTTAATTAAGGGGAATTTCTTTAAATCTATCAGTTGACTACCAATTGTTAAGTTAGGGTTCCCATGAAACGGTTGGAATACCATCATATACTTTAATAAGTTTAAGGAAGCAAAAAGAGTTTGAGTTGCCGTTACATAGCTCTTTATGTGTTCCATCAACTTATATTTACTCATTGTTCGATCATTTAGAAAGGGTAAAGCTTTAACATTGACCCCCACTTCACTTATATACTTATACGTTAGGAGCACCCATTTGGGTGTCCATTTTCTACTACTACTATCAAAGTATGACGTCTTTAAGATCCTATTGGCCTGAATCACTAAATAGTAAATTTCAAAATCCGGTAACTCCATCCCCCCCTTATTTTTTGGAACCATCAATTTTTCATATGATATTCTCGTCTTCCTGGGTTCCCACAGAAATCTCCCCAATCCTACATGAAACCGTTTAAAAAATGTTTTCGTAATTCTGAGTTGTGCAGCTCTAAAAATATATAACATTCTGGGAAGAACATTCATTCTTATAATTGCTGCTCTTGCCATCAGTGGTAACTTCAACTTATTCCATCTCTCTAGATCCAATGTTATTTGATCTGCAGTTGACTTTACATTGTTTATAAAAAAATCCCTATTTTCAGTGGAGAATGCAATCCCCAGATATTTTATCCTTTCTTCCGTCTTTACTTGTCCTATCAATGGTAGCATTGAAAAAGGTGTGGGTGTCTTTAACGGAAATATTTTAGATTTTTTAAAGTTTAGCTTGTAGTTGGAAATTCTCTCAAAGATTCTTATTGCAGTAAATATTTTTTCAGCATCAGAAACAGGTGTGGTACAATATATGTTTAAATCATCTGCGAAGGCAGCCAACCCAACCTTTATCCCATACAGAACTGGAGAATTATAAAATACATTTTGCTTAAGGTGTAAAAATAAGGGCTCCAAGTACAGATTACATAAGATGGGAGATAATGGGCAGCCCTGACGGGTACCATTTTTGATTTGTATCCTATTCGAGCATTCGTGATTTATAAATAAATCTGTATATGCATTATTGTATAGAATTCTTAACGTTGAAACAAATTCCTGGGGTATATTAAAATATGGTAATATGTCAAATAAATAAACCAAATTAACCCTATCAAATGCCTTCTGAGCATCAATTATTAGGGCATATAAATTCAGGTTTTTGTGTTTCGCATAAGAGATTAAGGTATGAAGCGTTAAGGTATTGTCCGTGGTCTGTCTCCCATCCATAAACCCCGCCTGTTCCTCTGATATAATTAAGTTTATTACCTTTTTCAGTCTACTCGCCAGAATAGATGTCATGATTTTCATGTCAATATTCAAATGGGAATGGTGGGAAGGCCTAAACCAGTCCTAGGGGCCAATCATGAACCAGTGCATCCCTGGGTGATTGTCCCGGTAGTGGGACTAGGGCAAAGTAACTCCTGCATTTGTTGTTGAGGGGAGTGGTGAAAAGATCGCAGCATGGCTGGCACCATTTGCGAAAAATCAGCTCTGCAACTTCCTGTTTCAGGGACCACTCGTGAGGCATCAGAATAGCCCTGCTGAACTTGTCTGCTATCACGTTGGATTCCCCCGGAATGTGCATTGCGACCAGAAAGCATTGGGTAGGCATCACCCATTACATTACACGTAGAGCCTCTCGGCACAAGGGATAAGACCTGGTTCCACCCTGTTTGTTGATGTACCATACTACCAACATATTGTCTGTCTGAATTGCTATAATCCCTGTAAGAAGAGAGTCTGGAAGTGCTTGCAAAGCCAAAAAGAACTGCTCTCATCGCTAGGACATTGATGTGCAAGTGGTACTCGTGTTCTTGCCAAGTCCCTTGAACAGACTGTCCCAGATAATGCTCTCCCACCCTATCTGGGTAGTGTTTGTGGTCACTGTGGCTATGGGTTGGGGGGTTAAAAACTTTCTCCCCATTGATACAAGAGGGGAATGAAACTACCATGCTAAGTCTTTCTTGCAAGACTCCGCCATCCATATCTTATAGGTTCATAGGTTCATACTAGGCTATCTGCCCTACGGCATTTATAAGCCTAGCCAGAGTGTGTTTGGCTTTCTCCACCCATTTTAAATTAATTTTGCTATGCCCTTTTTCGAGGTTAGTATACTGTGCCTCTGTCTAACAGTGACACAGAAGTGATACCCGGGGTAAACCTACGATCTCCCATCCACTCATCAAGATTCCTCTTGAAGAGAGTCAATGAGGGACTCTGCCTAACCTGGACTGGGATTTTATTCCAGAGTGAAGGGAGCCTCTGGGTTATGAATCTGTCCCTCCAGCATGTCCTATTTATTTCAGTGCTGAGGTTCAAGTCTCTCAAGCGCGTAGCTCGATGGGATTTGGATTTTCTGAGGTGCAGCATGTCCATTAATTCTGGGTTGGACATGGCTTTATACGTCAGGCACAGATCGCCTCTGAGCAGGCGGTATGCCACTAAGTAGAGCTGGAGTTTCTTTAACCGGGCAGCATATGGCATCTGTTTGAGCCCTTTGATCCTCTTGGTGAGGTACTTTTGGGGTCTTTCCAGTTGCTGCAGGTGTCTGGTAAGGTACATCCCAAAAGGGGCATTGTACTCAATTATGGGCCTGATGAGGGATGAGTAAAGAGGCACGATGACCTCCCCTGATCTAGATGTGAATCCCTTCATGATTAGGTGGGTATATAAAATGTTTTTCTAACCACTTTGGCCATGTGGTTGTCAAATGAGAGATTGCTATCAACTTGGGTCCCCAGGTCCCTAATTACGTCTTCTGTACTTAATGGATTACAACCTATGTGGTAATTTGTGGGCACTTTGTTTTTGCCAAAGGGGATGACTATACACTTTTTGGAGTTTAGCTTGAGGCCATGGCTCTGGCACCAGTTGTCTGTTTCTATGAGGCCCTTTTGGAGGATGCTTGTGTCGGCTGGAGAGTCGATTATGGCGCCCAGTTTGCAGTCATCTGCGAACTTGGTCAGCCACAGTCCTTCCGTGTTGGGCTGTACCTCCAAGAAATATATACCAAACAAGAGAGGTCCCAGGACTGAGCCTTGTGGGATGCCACTTGTAACTGGTTTGGAGTCTGACATGGCTCCAGCAATTCTAACCATGTGGGTTCTGTCCTTGAGCCAGTTTGCAACCCATCTAGTGACATAGGGGTTTATATTTAAGCTGGTGAGCTTATCTATAATGCCCGAGTGGGGTATTGTATCGAAGGCTTTTGCGAGGTCCAGGTAGGCTGTGTGGACCACCTTCCCTCGTCAATGGCCTTGGTGACTGTTTCAAAGAAATCAACCAGGTTTAAGAGGCAGGATCTGCCCTTAACAAAGCCGAACTGGGTAGGATCCAGTGTCTGTAGGTTCCCAATATCTTTATTTATGAGGTCCATGATGATCCTTTCCATAGCTTTGCAGACCAAGCTAGTCAGGCTTATGGGGCGATAGTTTCCAGGATCCGTTGAGGCACCACCTTTGTGGAGAGGGACCACTGTTGCTGTACGCCACTCTTTGGGTACATATCCTGTAGTAAGGCTGAGACTGAACAGTAGTTTTATGTTTGGGTTTAGCTCTTCTTGGAGTTCATGTAGGACACAGCCTGGGACACCGTCTGGTCCTATTGATGCTGTGCTTCTTGCTTTGGAGAGGGCAGCTCTTACCTGAGCATCTGAGATGTCAGGAAGGCAGCACTCTGCTGGGATAGATATTTGCCCTTTTGGTGGGGGGGGGGGGTTTGTGCTGAACCTGTCAGCTAGGATGCTGGCAATGTCTGTGGGTTCGGTTTATTTTTTGTCATTTTGGACTAATTCTGAGCATATCTGGGAAATCCCACCCAGGTTCCTAACATAACTAAAGAAAGCCTTGTGATTATCCTTAGTGTCCTGTGCAATTTTTCTCTCGAAGCTGGCCTTAGACGATTTTATGAGTGCCCGTAGTTTTTTGCTAATGCTGATCAGAGATGCCTTCCCTTTTTGGGATTTTGCTCTATCATGTAGTAGCTTCCTCCTTCTATTGTATAGTTTGTTTATGGCTGGGGTCCACCAGACAGGACATCTGCCTTTGGAGTATTGGGTCTTGGTTTTATTTCGGATTGCATGATCCATGCATTCCTGAAGGTCTTCATAGAATGCGTTTATAAAGGATTCTGCGGTCTGGGCCGTATTTTCCACAGGCCCGGGGGCTTTGAAGGATTCCACCTCGGTTTTGAGGAGTGTGAAATTTGCTTTAGAGAAGTTTTTCACTGTGGTTTTCTGGGCAGGGCGTGGAGTCGGGATGTGAATATCCAGTGAGATTAGTTTATGGTCTGATCTTACCAGTGAGGGATACACTTCTGGCTGGAGCATAGAGTCCCCATGTTGGTGATGATCAGGTCCAGTATGTTTTCCCCTTTTGTGGGAGTGGTAACAAGTTGTTCCACAGCATTTGAGTTTATAAATTCTAGGAACCTTTGGGCTAGGGTGTTGGAGCTAGAGTAATGCTCCCAGTCTATGTTTGGGCAGTTGAAGTCGCTCAATATAATGGTGTTTGGAGAGACCTTCATATTTACCAGTGTTCTCAGGAAGGCCGAGTGGGGTTCCTGGGTTTGGGAGGGTGGTCTGTAGCAGGCTATAAACTGGAAGGCAGTTTTATCCACTGTTAGTTGCACATGGATAGTCTCTGATGCTTTGTGCTGTGCCACCAACCTGGAAGTGTGGGTATCTTTGACGAATATTGATACTCCCCCTCCTTTTGTGGTTCAGTCCAAGTTTTGAGGCCGAAAAGCATGGTATGAGGTATAACCTGGTAGTGCTGGGGTGCTCTCGGGAGCCTTGAACCAGGTTTCTGTTACTGCACTGATATCGATGTTCTCCATGCTAAGGAGAGTTTCGAGTGTGTGTATCTTGAGGTTTAGACTTCTGCCATTGAGTAGCATTACTTGTTTCTTATCCCTTGTGATACCTATGGAGGTGGGTTTGTCTTTTGAGCCTTGCTTAAAAAAGGCACTATGGGGGTAGCAAGAGCCTTTGCCAATGTCCGAAAGCCCAGGGGTGACAGGTGCAAGCCGTCCCTAGCGAAGCATCGTGGCTTGTCGAGCATGTCATCCCAGGCTGAAAGGCATTGGATCCCCTTTGAATGACACCAACACTTAAGCTAATTGCTGAAATTGATCATTTTGTCTTCATATTGTGGCATCATTCTTGGTGAGGGTAAGATGCTACTCAAGGTCAGGGTCATACTGGCCTGGGCTACATGCTCAGAGAGCTCCTCTATGTCTCTTTTCATGTAGTCCAGGGAGGTATGTCTCAGGTCATTCACACCAGCATGGACAATGACTGAGTCATATTTGTACTTGCCTTGGAGTGACCTGAGTGCTTGTGTTATGTGGCGGATCCTAGCGCCCGACAGGCAGCTCACCGTGACCTTCTCCTTGTTCAGCCTGGTGAGCGGGACGTCAGTGTGTCTGACAATAGAGTCACCTATTAGAAGTGTATCAGGTGTGTTGTTTAGCCTTAAGGGCTGTGACTGTTCGGCACACTGGCTTTGTGAGCTATGTGTTGCACGTGCTTTGTTTTGGGGTAGCAGTTGCTTGGATGTCTGCTTTGGTGGTCTCTGCTGCTTAGGCAGATTTTTATTTAGAGCCTCCGAGTATGTTTTTGTGTGTTTATGTGTTTGGTTTGCTGTCGTGGTAGGTCTATGTGAGACTGGAATTGTAGTGAGTGTGGTTTCCTTCTCCTCCTGACTGGTTTCGGCAGTACTGAGTTGAGAGAGCTTAGCCTCCAGAATGGCTATATGGTTGCATCTCACACATGTGTTGGAATTTGTTGGGAGGAGGAGAGGGTTGTCTGTGTACATGAGGCAGTTGTAACATTGCCTCAAGATTCCCAGATTCACCAGCTGGACCGGAGAGGAGATTGACAACTGACCTTTGGACATGCTAGAATAGTATTGGGAATTCCTTTATAATTGAAAAAAAAGGGCCAATGGGGAACAAGGTACTCAAGGGGAGTTTGTGAGGGTGTAGTGCTTTTAATTTTTTTAGTGCTGACTTACATGATTGCTTTAGTGAGCAAGTGCCAGGTAACTTAAATGCAATGTGTTACAGGTAACTTAAATGCAAAAACGACAAACAGTAACTTTCTTTCAAGTGAAACAAGGAAATAAGTACAGTAAGCAATGCAGATATCACTAGGGATCCATAGAAGCGATGAAAAGCCGCGTTTTAGGTGGAATTAGCATTTCAAGGAAATAACAAGCAAACAAATAAGCATACAAACAAAGCTAGATTCAGCAGGCCTGGATCTAGTCTATGCTGCAGCAAACAAGGTGTACCAATTTCAGTAAGAAACAGTTCAAATATGCAGGCACTATAAGCTTTTAACCAGAAATTCCCAACTCAGAAGGGCAGAGTCCAGCCTCTCCTCCCACAAGAGTGCAGACCACGAACCCTTTTAATGTAAAATAACTGGCCTGAAGCCCAAGTGCTTAAACCAGAATTAATACACTTTTAGAATAACAGACACTGAGCCCTCAATCAGCAGTTCCCAACTTAGAAGGATGTAAGCTACATGTCCTGCCACCACAGTGCAGGCCACAAACCTTCCTAATGTAAAACAACTGGTCTGAAGCCCAAGTGCTTAATCCAAAAGACTTAGAATGATAGCTACACTTTAATCAAGTTACTACCAAGCAGTAATAAATACAATTGAATACTTTAAAAAATGCCTGGATTAGGGCTCAAGTTATACAAACAAAGCTAGATTCAGCAGACCTGGATCTAGTCTATGCTACAGCAAACAAGGTGCACCAATTTCAGTAAGAAGCAGTTCAAATATGCAGGCACTATAAGCCTTTAACCAGAAATTCGCAGCTCAGAAGGGCAGAGTCCAGCCTCTCCTCCCACAAGAGTGCAGACCACAAACCCTATTAATGTAAAATAACAGGCCTGAAGCCCAAGTGCCTAAACCAGAATTAATACACTTTTGGAACAACAGACACTGAGCCCTCAATCAGCAGTTTCCAACTTAGAAGGATGTAAGCTACCTGTTCTGCCACTACAGTGCAGACCACAAACCTTCTTAATGTAAAACGACTGGTCTGAAGCCCAAGTGCTTAAACTAAAAGGCTTAGAATGAGTTACACCAAGCAGTAATAAATACAAATGAGTACTTTTAAGATGACGCAAAAGCAAAATAAAGTAGGAAGAAACACAAATACCGTAAAAGCAGATTATTATTATTATTATTTTATTTTTTTTTTTTTTTGAGTGAGCAAATGAGATGGGCTCAGGAGTTACAGGACAGAAACAAGTGCAAATGCAGGCCTTCAAATCAGAAACTTGAGAGAGATGGAAGACTGCCCAAACTGCCAATAACTACAAATTCTGGGCCAGAACCACTCTATGTGGTAGACAGGTTACCTAGTGCTTACCACTCCCACTGATAAGCTAGAAGGCTTCCCTCCAACACAGAAAGGCTTGCGGGGCTCAGAAGCTTACAAATAGTCCTGGATACAGCAAATCTGTATCTGGAACACTAACTACAGGAAAGGTAGGAAACAGGCTTACAATTTTTTTTTCCAGAAAAGTAGCAAAAACAGTAGTAAAAACAATTCACATCCAGTGCAAGCTGGCACACTTGAGAATGTAGCAATATTAGTCCACACACAGTTTGAAAAAATGTAATTAAATTAAAAAAGGACTAAAAGCAAGTGCAGAAAGGGTTTATTAGGTAGAATGCGGTAAAGAGATGGGACTGGGGGAGTGTCCTAGATCAAATCTATAGTGGGGCGGGCACTGCAAAAGCCACCAAATTTAAACTACAGAGAAGTGAGGAATCAAGAGTGCAAATTATAAAACCAAAAAAATATATACTGATCTCTGTATATTTGCAGAACAGTAAGACAACAGATATCTAAGCAACAATTTAGCTCTATAATACAGAATAATACAGAAAAATATACTCAGCTCTATATATTTGCAGACAGTCTTGTAAGGCTGTCTCTCAACACACAGGTTCCACTTTAAATGCAGGCTGCTGCTATTGATGTGACATTGGCAAATCCTGGAATGACCATTGAGCAAAAAGGAGCCACTGCAGAATTCTCAAGTGGAAGCGAGCCATAGGGACCAGAGTAATTGCTGCAGCCATCGAACCAATGACCTTGAGGACAAATTTTGCCTGGATTCTCTTGTTTGCCAAGAGGATTGAAACTTGACAATGAATGGTTAACACTCTTTCGTGAGGTAGTTTTGTTATCATGGCCCTTGTCTAAATCTGCACCTATAAATAAAATACACTGACAAGGCAACAAGGCAGACATGTCACAGTTTACGGTGATGCCTAGTTGTGTACAGGTGTGAACAGTGGAATCCCATGCCTCGATCAGTTGATGCTGGGTGGTGGCAGTGAGGAGCCAGTCGTCTAGATATGGAAACACCCGGAATCCTAGATGCCTCAGATGAGCCGTGACTATTGCCATACATTTGGTGAACACCCTGGGGGCTGTGGTGAGACCACAGTCAGAGCTCTGAACTGCTAATGACTGGCTCCCAGCCGGAAGCATAAGTACCTCCTGGATCGCCTGTCCATTTTTATATGGTAGTACGCATCCTGGAGATCGATGGAGCACATCCAATTGTCCTGACCCAATAAGGGAAGAATGGACTGCAGTGTTACAATCCGGAACTTTGTTTTCCTGACTGATTTGTTGAGTTTGCTGAGATCCAAAATGGATCTCCAGTCCCCTGTCTTTTTCAGAACTAAAAAGAATCTTGAGTAAGTGCCGGATTCGATTTGGTCTATGGAGACTTCTTGAATGGCTCTTTTTTCTGGCAACCTTTGAACTTCTAGGTTTGCTTGATCCCGAAGACTGAGTGGAACATCTGGGATTGAGTGTTGATTTGCTGGAGGGAGTGGGTGGGAGAAAGGAATTTTGTAACCCCTGGATATTATCGATAGTACCCACACGTATCTTCTGTGATTGTTTGCCAGGCTTTTGGGTACTGGGATAATCTTCCCCCGACTGCCTCCAGAGGAGGATAGCCGGGCCTCCTTTCAGGAGCAATGAAAAGGCCTACCAGAGAAGGTAACTCTGTCGGCCTGATTCTGCAGACCCCCCCCCCCCCGCCACGGGATCAGGGCCTGCAGTTATGTTCCCCTCTGCCCCTGGGGGAAAGGTCTCCACGTGAGTCAAGCGAACCTCCCTGGGATTTTCTGAACCACATCTACAGGAAGTGGAAAAACGTACTCCCACTGCAGAGAGAGTTTTGCCATCCTGTTCACATGTGGTAAAAGTCTTTTACCTGAGGCCCGAACAGCGACGAGGTGTCAAAGGGGGGTGTTGGTAAAGGAGGACTTGAAGAGTTCCGCAAATTGACAAAGGTGCATCCAGAAGGGTCTACGCAAAGCAATTCCTGAGCCTGGAGCCCTATTCAGTCCATCCACTGCATAAGAGATCAGCCACATGGAGGAATTAACTATAGATGTCAAGGTCGCAAGCTGTGAAGCCGCCTTGCTCGCAGCTCCTTCAGCTGTAGGATCCTGTAGGGCATCTCCTAGCTCCTTTTAGGAGATCCTTTTGAAGGCATGTAAAGTGGGACAAATAATTCAACGACCTGAGAGTAAAGGCCCTGAAGCAAAAAGTTATGTCTTACCATAACGTTTCATCTGTATTGTTGATCCTCGTTCAGTCATTACATGTGGGTATCGGTTCCGACTTCGGAACAGAGCCGGCCATCTTCCAAGCTCGCATCAGCTACAAACTCTCGAACTAAAACTCTTACCCAGAATTCCCCTCTCCCTGTTACCTCAGATTGAGTTTGCAAGTCAAAAGAAGGTAGAGGCTACCTCTGGTCAAATGACCTAAAAGAACCGGAAGGTGAGATGCACTAGAAGCCACAGGAGGGGGAAGGAGGGAGGGTCATAATGACTGAACGAAGATCAACAATACAGATGGAACATTATGGTAAGACATAACTTCTTTCTCTGATATTGTTAATCCTCTTTCACTCCTTACGTGTGGGACAGAGTCCCCAGCTACCTCTACCCCTGGGAGGCTCTCATGGAAGGACATTCGTGAGCACCACAGAACCAAAAGATGCTCTTCACCTGGAGGCCAAATCCAATTTGTAATGATTGATGAAGGTATGAAGCGTAGCTCAAGTTGCAGCTGCACAGATGTCATGTAAAGAAGCTCTGGCATGGAAGGCAGCAGAAGTTGCCACCGACCTTGTCGAATGACCCTTTATGGTAGTAGGCAATGGAATATTATGTTGTGTATAAATGAAGGTCACACTGTCTTTCACCCATCTAGCCAATGTGACCTTAGCAACAACACATCCTAATCTAGGTCCAGAATAGGCCAAAAATAACTGGTCTGATTTACGAGAGGCCTTAGTCCTGTTCAAGCAGAAGCGAATTTGCCTATGAATATAGATATTTTTTTTAATTTTATTTTATTTAACATTTGTTGACTGGGAAAGTCCGACTAGGTTTCACAGATCCTGTTTTCAGCGACGGCCCGGGGAGAAATGCTCCAGAAGTACGTCTTTAGAATGTGGGAGGAAACCAGAGTACCCGGAGGAAACCCAAGCGAATGCAGGGAGAACATGCAAACTACGAAAGAAGGCACCGGAGAACCTGTTGCTATGTGGCGACAGCGTTAACCGCTGCACCCCTGCGCTGTGGGTATGTAGACAATACTTTCCTTTGTTTGAATAGTTGGTAAAGAAAACTGGTAATTCAATGGTTTGGTTAATGGACATTTCAGAGATCACTTTTGGCAGAAAGGAAGGATTAATTCTCAATGACACTCCATCTCTATGAAAAATCAAGTACGGACTCTTGATGCATAAGGCTTGAAGCTCAGAGATACTTCTGGCAGAAGTAATGGCAAAAAAAAAAACAAGGTTTTTCCATGACAAGTATTTGAAGTTGCAAGAAGAAGCTGGTTCGAAAGGTGGCATCGTCAAAGCTTGTAGAACTAATGACAGGTCCCATGGTGGAATAGGTTCTCTAAAAGGGGGCTTCAGATGATTCACACCTTTTATGAAGGTCTTGCATAATTTGTGTGACATAAGAGAGGAGTCTTGGACACCCTCATGGAAATTAGATATTGCAGCCAAATGAACTCTAATGGTAGAGGCCTATAGACCCGACTGAAATAGGTCAGCTAGATACTCCAGTGCTACAGACACTGCTGCTGAAAAGGGATCTACTTGCTTTTCTTTCAGCCAAAGGGTAAATCTTTTCCACTTGCTTAGATAAGTAATTCTAGAAGAAGACTTATGAGATGTAATAAGAATGTCTCGTACTGGCAAAGAAAGATCATTCTGCCTGGCAATCAAGGGAATTGGAGAAGCCAAGCTGTGAGTTTCAGGATGTCCAAGTTGGGATGAATCAGATTCTGCGGATGGGAGATCAACCGCGGGGTTGAATGGAGAATCCAAGGTTGATCTAGCAGGTGAGGCCAAAGGAAGGGGAACCAAATCTGATGAGGCCAATATGGCGTTATGAGGATCACCTTGCTCTTCAACCAGCGGGCTTTCTTCAGAAACTGGAAAATGAGGGGGAGAGGTGGAAATGCATAAAGAAGACCCGAGGGCCAATCGTGGACTAAAGCGTCCCTGGGTGACTGTCCCAGAGGGGGAATCAGGGTGAAGTAGTTGCTGCATTTGTAGTTGGTCGGGGATGCAAAATGAGGTCGCAGCAAGGAAGACGCCAGTGGTGAAGACCTCCGCCGCTATCAAGGGATTCAGGGACCACTCGTGAGGTTGTAGAATGCATCTGCTGAGTCTGTCTGCTATCACGTTGGAACTCCCAGGAATGTGCGTTGCTAGAAGAAAACGGTTGGTAGCCATCGCCTACTGTCATATCCTCATGGCCTCTCGACAAAGTGGGTAAGATTTGGTTCTGCCCCGTTTGTTGATATACCAGACCACCTCCATGTTGTCTGATTGTATCGCAATAGACGCAGACAGCAGCAGGGGATGGAATGCTTGCAACGCCAGAAGCACCGCCCTCAGCTCTAGAACATTTATATGCAGTTGGGTCTCCAATTCGGACCAAGTACCTTGGACTGTCTGTCTCTGACACAGCCCCCACCCCCCACCCCATCAGGGAGGTGTCCGTGGTCACTGAAGCCTTGGGCTGCTGGGGGGAGAAGGGGCAAGACCATTGTTATGGGTCATTCACCAATTTAAATCCTGTTTGCACCTGTGAGTTACTCGAATCTTGGTTGAAAGAGGATACTGAAAGGATACCATTGGGTGAGCAGTAGCCATTGTAGAAGCCTCATGTGAAACCTGGCCAGGGGAGACAATGGTGATGGAGGCTGCCATGGAACCCAACAGCTGTAGGACACCGTGAACTGTGATTTCTCCTTTGAAAGGATTGGGATCAATTGTTGCTTTATCCTTATAATTCTGTGCTCTGGAATGGATGCTCTGCAATTCTTTGCATCGAAGATGAACCCTATGAATTCTGTGGACTGAGATGGGGTGAGATTGGATTTCTGCCAGTTTATGGTTATGCCTAGCCTTTTTGCAGCGAGGAGAGAATATGCCAGGGCTTCTTCCAATAGATGTCTGGTGGGTGCGGAGATGAGCCAGTCGTCTAGGAATGGAAACACCTGGATTCCTTATAGTTATAAGTGAGCTGTGACAACTGCCATGCACTTTGTGAACACACTGGGGGATGTAGAAAGTCCGAAGGGCAGTACTCTGAACTAGTAGTGACTGGCTCCCACACGGAAGCACAGAAATATTCTTGATGACCCATCCACTTTTATGTGGTACTATGCATCTTGAAGATCTATTGAGCACATCCAATCATCTTTTCCCAAAAACAGGAAGATAGACTGTATTGTGACCAAACGGAATTTTTGTACTCTTACAAACTTGTTCAATACACAGATCCAAAATTGGTCTCCAGTCCCCGGTTTTCTTTGGCACCAAAAATAGTCTGGAGTAGAATCCGAATCCTATCTGGTCTGGAGGAACTACTTGGATGACCCTTTCTTAGCAGCTTTGATATCTCTAATGCTGCTTCTTCCCTTTGACTGGGTGGAACGTCGGGGAAGTTTGGTGGGGGGGCAGGACAAAGACCAAAGGGAATATGGTAACCTCTGGTTATTATCCTCTGGCCCCAAGAGTCGGTGGTGATGGTTAGCCAGGCAGAAGGGTACAAGGAAAAACGACCCCCAACCACCTCCAGAGGAAAGGAGTTGGGCTGCTCTTATGGAATGCTGGTAGGATTGACCAGGAAAAGAGTCCCTGGAACCCTGGTTGCGTGGACCTCCTCTGCCCCGAAATGGGCATCTTCCCTGTGAGTTTCCCCCTCTGCCTCTAGAGGAGAACTCGGCCTGTGTGTCACGGAAAGGATCCAGAGACATTTTGTACCATATCTTCCCAGTCTTCTGGTTTCTGGAAAAAGCTTGGTAAAGAAGAAAATACCTTGCGGTAAATAGGACGAAGGGGATTGAAAAGATTCAAGGGATAGTCACTAAATGTGATAAGGTAAGAGAAAAAGTACAGCTGTGTACCTACCATAAATGTAGATGTTTGAGTGTATTCACTGTTGCAGTCATTGCACCTGGATTATCCTGCTGGCAGGCTACCCACAGTCGGCCTGAATTCCAAAGTTCTGGTCCGGTGTTGGTTGCTGTCGCCTTTTCCCTAGCGTCAGTGCGCCAGGGGTATAAAAGATGCAGCAGACGCCATTTTCTTTAGTTTTTCTTGCCCCAGATATCAGGTGCCCCCAAAAGGGTAAGCTAAAAAACATTGCTTATAAAAGCATGCACTAAAATAAACAATACCTTCATCTACAAGCAAATACACCACATAGGTTGTATAGGTTAGAGAAGAACAGATAAGTCCCAGCAAAGAAAGGGGGATGGTGGGTGGGTAACCTGGACTGCAACAGTGAATATACTCGAACATCTACATTTATGGTAGGTACACAAAGTACAGTTTTGTACCTACCATAAATGTAGATGTTTGAGTGTCTTCACTGCTATAGTCATTACACTTGGGTTATCCTGCCATCAAGCGGTCCCGCAGTCGGCCAGAGTTCCAAAGTCTTGGTCCGGCGTCGGTTGCTGTCACTTCTTCCCTAACGTCAGTGCGCCAGGGGTATACAAGATGCAGCCGATGCCATTTTCTTCAGTTTTTCTTGCCCCAGATGTCAGGTGCCCCCAAATAGGTAAGCAAAATACATTGCTAATAACAGATACATAAAAAATGAAAACCAATTCCTTCAGTTACAAGCAAATACACCAAATAGGTTGTATAGGTAGTAAGGTATAGGTAAGTCCCAGGTAAGAAAGAGGGGATGGAGGGTAGGTAACCAGGACTGCAGCAGTGAAGACACTCGAACATCTACATTTATGGTAGGTACGAAACTGTACTATGTTCGTGTTTCACTGCTGCAGTCATTACACTTGGGTAGAATCCCAAAGCTGAGGTTGGGTGGCTGGTGCTAAAAAGCATTCGGGGAGGTTATAAGGCCCTGCAGCACTGCAGTGGCAAAGCCAGCTCTGGATTTAGAGTAAAGAGGCAGATGGTAATGCTTGGTAAAGGTATGCACTGAACTCCAAGTTGTAGCTTCCAAAATATCCTTGGTAGGTACTCCTCTGAGGTAGACAGTTGAAGTGGCTGTAGCTCTGGTGGAATGAGACCTAATGTTGCTAGGTACAGTTTTTCCATGTTGTGTGTAGCAGAAACGTATACAGTGCCCTATCCATTTTGATATGGTCTGTTTCGAAATAGCTTTTCCCTGTGATCCTGCAGCATATGCTACAATTGCTCAGTTTTTCTGAAGGCTTTTGTTTTGTCCAAGTAGTAGCGTAGCTGTCTGTGTATGTCCAATGTATGCAGAAGCCTCTCCCCTTTATTCTGGGGATTTGGATAAAATGTTGGCAAATGAATAGTTTGGTTTAGGGCCACACGTGATACCACCTTTGGCATAAAAGTAGGGTTTGTTTTTAAAGACACCCTGTCTTAATGAAAAATGATGAAAAGTTCCACTGCCATTATTGCCTGTAACTCTGAAACTTTGTGCTGAAGTTATTGCCAAAAGCAGAGGAGTTTTCCATGAGATATATTTTAATTTGGCTGAATTCAAAAGGAGGTAAAGTTAATTTCTCCAAGACAAAGTTGAGGTCCCAAGTTGGAGTTGGTGCTCTACGGGGCGGTCTTATGTTTTTAGCCCCTCTGAAGTACTGTTTTAGCAAAGGATGTGAGAAAATTGGTGGATCTGTGTTGTAATGAGCAGAGATGGCAGAGGCGTGGATTTTAATGGATGAAAAAGATAGGCCTTTGTCCAGCATATCAGTCAAATATTGTAGTATCTGAGGAATATTAGGGACAAGAGGGTCAAGGCCTTGAGTCTGGTTCCAGGCACTGAATCTCTTCCACTTTTCTGAGTAGGATTTCCTGGTGCTAGGCCTCCTTGCCTTCAAAATAACATCCGTCACAGCTTTAGTGAGAGGTGTAGTCTGCTTTATTAAGTAATCTGCCATGCAGCCAGGTTTAATGTTTTGAGCTGGCTGTGAAGTATCTGATTGTTTTGCTGAGTCAGAAGGTGTGGAACTTGAGGTAAAATCCATGGTGGGCCTTGTGCTAAGTTCTTTAAGATTGGATACCAGTGCTGGCGTGGCCAGTCTGGGGCAATCAGAATCATTTTTGGCTTTTCTTGTCTGGCTTTTAGGAGTACCTTTGAAAAGAGAGGTAGAGGTGGAAAAGCATATACTTGTAGGTTTCCCCAGCTGAAGGAGAGAGCACCCACATTCCATGCTTGTGTGTGGTAAGTCCTTGTGCAGAATTTCTTTAGCTGGCAATTCAGTGGGGAGGCAAACAGATCTATGTTCGGGCTCCACTAATTTTGTGTTATCATGCTGAATATTTGTGGATTTAATTTCAACTCGTGCGGATCCATGATGTTTCTGCTTAAGTCGTCTGCCAGAGTATTTTTCTCTCCTGGCAGGAATTGTGCTTGCAGATGAACTTGAAAAGTTAGAGCTGTATTCCACAAGGTCGTGGCTTGTCTGCAGAGGGGGTATGAATGAGTGCGCCCTTGCTTATGTTCCACATAACTGTGGTGGTGTCTGTCTTTAGTACTAGTTGTCCTGGATGTAGAAGGTCCTTGAAAGCTGTTAGGGCACTTTGTACAGCTAGCATCTCTTTTTGATTGATGTGAAGATGCCTTTGTTCTGTGGTCCACTTGCCATGAATACATTTTCCTGCCATGTGTGCTCCCCAGGCGTAATCCGAAGCATCTGTTGTCAGTGTTTGCCTGGCTGTGGGCTGAGTGAAAGGTTGTCCCTTGTTGAGGTGACATGCCTGTGCCCACCATCGAAACTCCTGTTGTAGGCAGGGAATCATCGGTACTACTGTTTCCAGACTGTGACAGTGTTGAGACCAAACATTCTTTAGGTACCATTGTAATTTCCTCATATGCAGTCTGGCATATGGAATTAGTAGTATGCAAGATGCCATGAACCCCAAGGCCTGCAGAATTTTTCTTGCAGGGAGTTGGCCTTTTGTTTCCATCAATCGAAAGTATTGAGTCAGTTGTCCTTGCTTGTCTGGAGTGAGATAAGCCATCTGGGCCGTTGTATTTAAGCTGGCACCCAGGAATATTATCTCTTGTAAGGGCACTAGTTTTGACTTCTTTTTGTTTACTGTGTACCTTAGGCAAATTAGCAAGCTTTTTACAAACGCCAGATGCTTTAGAAGAATGTCCTTGCTTTCTGCTTGAATAAGGCAGTCGTCCAAGTATGGATATATTTGAATTCCCTTTTGTCTGAAAAATGCAATTACTGGTGCCGGGCATTTTGTGTAGACTCTGGGTGCAGTAGATAAGCCAAAGGGCAGTGTAGAGAATTGGTAATGAATTGAACCTGCTATGAATCTGAGGTATCTTCTGCAATTTTGTCTGATAGGGACATGCAGGTATGCCTCTGAGGTCCAAAGTTACGAGCCAAGCCTTCTTGCCCAGCATGGGAAGAAGTTGCTGTAGTGTCAACATTTTGAATTGTGGAACATCCAGGTAAGTATTTAGAGAAGAAAGGTCCAGAATGGGCCTCCAGGCTTTGTCCTTTCTGGGGACCAGAAAGAGTCTTGAGTAAAATCCTTGTCCTTGCTCTTGTGGTGGTACCTTTTGAATAGCTCTCATGTCCATGAGGGCTGTAATTTGTTTTTGAGCCTCTGCCCATTGATTTTGTGGCAGGTTTGGCATTCCTTTTAGCTTTGGTAAAGTGTGAAAGTGGAATCTGTAACCTTGAGACACAATACTGAGAACCCATTTGTCTTGGGTGATCATAAGCCAATTGTGAGAAAAAAGTGCTAGTTTTCCCCCCAAGGGGGCTGCCTAAAGGAAAGTGCTTGGCATCTGAAGGGGGAAGTTGTTGGGACTGTTTCCTATAAGGTTGTGGCCTGTCTTCCCCTCGTTTTTGGGTTGATGAACCCCATTGTCGAGGTCTGCAAGAGCCCTGGGGCTGAGATCTGCCTCTCGGACGTCTGTATCTGCCCCTTTGTGGTCTGTCTGAAACTGTAAAGGACCAATTTTTTGTAGGCCAATTTCTGCTAAAACGAGGTGGCTAAACCTGTAAGAAATCCTTCACTGTTTGCATAGATTTTACCTTATCCTCCATTTTCTTTAATACCTCTACTGCCTTAACTCCAAATAAAACATCGTGCTGCAAAGGTGCATCCAATAATTTTGCTTTAACGTGATCAGGTAAACCTTGTTCTTTTAACCAAGCATGCCTTCGAATCACAGACCCTGTAACTGCTGCTCTACAAGAAGCCTCTAATGAATCAAAACCACATTGCAAAGTATGTTTTCCCACTTGTTCAGCTGCATGCAACAAATCCTGCATTTCCTTATAATCAGGATGTTCTGAATTTGGAAGCATTTTCTGTTTTAACTGAGACATTAAATACTGTTGATATTTAAGCATGTGAAACTGGTAATTTAAAGACCTCACTGCTAGAGTTGCAGAAGTGTAAACTTTCTTCCCCCAGCTGTCTAATGCTCTAGAATCCCTGTCAGAGGGAACAGAATTTTTAGCTGTGGAAACCTTTACCCCTTTGGGACCCTGGGAAATAGTTTCTGGGTCAGCAACAGGGCTTTTATAAAGAAATTTGTGAGAGTCAGGGACTCTGTAGTATCTGTGTGATTTGACTGGAGCAGGAGGCAAAGAATCAGGATTTAAACTGGACTCAAGAGTACACATCATCCACAATGTCTAACACTGGCGGAATAGCAAGGGGTCTGTGCTGAGGCAATAAAAAAAAGTCTCTGAGCCTTTTCTTGGATTCTGAGTAATCCTGGCCATCCCAATGGAAATGCTCCCTCATGGTATGTAAAGTTTACCCACAAGAGTAGGTCTCTGGAGGAGAGGCTGAAGGAATTGATTATTCAGCATCAGAATCCTCATAGGGGGGTAAAGAGTATCCCTGATCTGAGGAGGAATCCGAAGAAATGGAAACCTGGTCAGAGGAATCATAGTCTGCATCCTGCCTAGGCCTTTTATCAGGAGGGGGACAGGAATCCCTGATCAGAGTAATTAAGTTTTCGGACATTTTGAGCATCTGTTTCTTAAGCATGGAGGCCTGTCCAGGTGAATGCTGTACTTGCTTCTTTGTCTTTAAAGGGGTTTTAGACTTGGCAGAAGATTTGATGGTAAGTTGAGAAGGTCTGAATACACCCTCTGAAGCTGAGGGTTGCTCAGTGGCTCCGGTTCCCTCTGAAGAGTTAATTTCGGTAGGTCCTAAGTCTTGAGTATCCAAAGGCCGAGCCATCTCCACGTGGGAGTCGGAGGCAGCCTGTGGTTCTGAGGTAGCAGTCATCAGGGGCTGCGAAGGCACCTCACTGAAAACCGGAGAACCGGCGACTGGCCTAGAAGAGGATTCGTCATCAGTTTTGGACCTCGGATGCCTGTCCTTATATCCTCGTCTTTGTGCTTTTTGTGTATCCCGGTCGTCGGTTGTTCCGACGGCATGGTATAATTAAACATTCTGCAGAAATAATGTCGGGCAAAATCAAACCGACGTTTAATAGTGCGCTTGTTAAATTCATGGGAAAGGACCAATTCTTAGAAGGCCAGTTCCTGCTAAATCTGAGTGGCTGTACCTGTAAGAAATCCTTCACTGTCTGCATAGATTTAGCTTTATCCTCCATTTTCTTCAACACCTCTTCTGCCTTAACACCAAACAAAGTATCATGCTGTAATGGAGCATCCAATAATTTTGCTTTAACATGATCAGGCAGAGTCTTGTTCCTTTAACCAAGCATGCCTTCTAATAACAGAACCTGTTACAGCAGCCCTGCAAGAGGCCTCCAGTGAATCATAACCATATTGCAAAGTATGTTTTCCCACTTGTTCAGCTGCATGCAATAAATCCTGCAATTCCTTGTTCTCAGAACATTCAGAATTTGTCAACATTTTCTGTTTTAACAGAGACATTAAGTATTGCTGATATTTAAGCATATGAAACTGACAATTTAAAGCCCTTACAGCCAATGTAGCAGAACTGTAGACTTTTTTCTCCCATCTGTCCAATGCCCTAGAATCTCCATCTGAGGGGACAGGGTTTTTAGCAGTAGCAGCCTTGACCCCTTTGGGACCCTGTGAAACAGTTTCTGGGTCAGCAGCAGGGTTTTTATATAGAAATTTATGAGAATATGGAACCCTGTAATATCTGCCTGGCTCCTCCTCCCAACAAATTCCAAAACATGTGAGAGATGCAACCATATAGCCAAACTGGAGGCTAAACTCTCTCAACTCAGTACTGGCGTAACCAGTCAGGAGGAGAAGGAAACCACACTCACTAAAATTCCAGTCTCACATAGACCTACCACGACAGCAAACCAAACACAAACACACAAAAACATACTTGGAGGCTCTAAATAAAAATCTGCCTAAGCAGCAGAGACCTCCAAAGCAGACACCCAAGCAACCGCTACCCCAAAAGAAAACACATGCAAAACATAGCTCACAAAGCCAGTGTGCCGAACAGTCACAGCCCTTAATGCTAAACAACACACCTGATACACTTGTAATAGGTGACTCTATCATCAGGCACACTGACGTCCCACTCACCAGGCTGAACAAGGAGAAGGTCACGGTGAGCTGCCTGTCTGGCGCTAGGATCCGCCACATAACACAAGCACTCAGGTCACTCCAAGGCAAGTACAAATATGACTCAGTCATTGTCCATGCTGGTGTGAATGACCTGAGACGTATCTCCCTGGACTACATGAAAAGAGACATAGAGGAGCTCTCTGAGCATGTAGCCCAGGCCGGCATGACCCTGACCCTGAGTAGCATCTTACCCTCACCAAGAATGATGCCACAGTATGAAGACAAGATGATCAATTTCAACAATTGGCTTAAGTATTAGTGTCATTCAAAGGGGATCCAATGCCGGTCAGCCTGGGATGACATGCTCGACAAGCCACGATGCTTCACTAGGGACGGCTTGCACCTGTCACCCCTGGGCTTTTGGATATTGGTAAAGGCTCTTGCTACCCACATAGTGCCGTTTTTAAGCAAGGCTCAAAAGACAAACCCACCTCCATAGGTATCACAAGGGATAAGAAACTAAGAGTAATGCTACTCAATGCCAGAAGTCTAAACCTCAAGATGCACGCACTCGAAACTCTCCTTAGCATGGAGAACATCGATATCTGTGCAGTAACAGAAATCTGGTTCAAGGCTCTCGAGAGCACCCCAGCACTACCAGGTTATACCTCATACCATGCTTTTCGGCCCCAAAACTTGGACCGAACCACAAAAGGAGGGGGAGTATCAATATTCGTCAAAGATACCCACACCTCCAGGTTGGTGGCACAGCACGAAGCATCAGAAACTATCCATGTGCAATTAACAGTGGGTAAAACTGCCTTCCAGTTTATAGCCTGCTACAGACCACCCTCCCAAACCCAGGAACCCCACTCGGCCTTCCTGAGAACACTGGAAAATATGAAGGTCTCTCCAAACACCATTATATTGGGTGACTTCAACTACCCAACCATAGACTGGGAGCATTACTCTAGCTCCAACACCCTAGCCCAAAGGTTCCTAGAATTTATAAACTCAAATGCTATGGAACAACTTGTTACCACTCCCACAAGAGGGAAAACATACTGGACCTGATCATCACCAACATGGGGACTCTATGCTCCAGACCAGAAGTGTATCCCTCACTGGTAAGATCAGACCATAAACTAATCTTACTGGATATTCACATCCCGACCCCACCCCATGCCCAGAAAACCACAGTGAAAAACTTCTCTAAAGCAAATTTCACACTCCTCAAAACTGAGGTGGAATCCTTCAAAGCCCCGGCCTGTGGATAACGCCCGGACCGCAAATTCCTTTATAAATGCATTCTATGAACACCTTCAGGAATGCATGGATCATGCAATCCCAAATAAAACCAAGACCCAGTCCTCCAAAGGCAGACGTCCTGTCTGGTGGACCCCAGCCATAAACAAACTATACAATAGAAGGAGGAAGCTACTACATGATAGAGCAAAATCCCAAAAAGGGAAGGCATCTCTGATCAGTATTAGCAAAAAACTATGGGCACTCATAAAATCGTCTAAGGCCAGCTTCGAGAGAAAAATTGAACAGGACACTAAGGATAATCACAAGGCTTTCTTTAGTTATGTTAGGAACCTGGGTGGGAATTCCCAGATATGCTCAGAATTAGTCCAAAATGACAAAAAAAATACACCGAACCCACAGACATTGCGAACATCCTAGCTGACAGGTTCAGCGCAAACTTCTCCCCCCCCCCCCACCAAAAGGGCTAATATCTATCCCAGCAGAGTGCCGCCCCCCCTGACATCTCAGATGCTCAGGTAAGAGCTGCCCTCTCCAAAGCAAGATACACAACATCAATGGGACCAGATGGTGTCCCGGGCTGCGTCCTACATGAACTCCAAGAAGAGCTAAACCCAAACCTAAAACTACTGTTCAATCTCAGCCTTACTGCAGGATATGTACCCAAAGAGAGTCGTACAGCAACAGTGGTCCCTCTCCACAAAGGTGGTGCCTCAACGGATCCTGGAAACTATCGCCCCATAAGTCTCACTAGCTTGGTCTGCAAAGCTATGGAAAGGATCATCATGGACCTTATAAATAAAGATATTGGGGACCTACAGACACTGGATCCTACCCAGTTCGGCTTTGTTAAGGGCAGATCCTGCCTCTTAAACCTGGTCGATTTCTTTGAAACAGTCACCAAGGCCATTGACAAGGGGAAGGTGGTCCACACAGCCTACCTGGACCTCGCAAAAGCCTTCGATACAATACCCCACTCGGGCATTACAGATAAGCTCACCAGCTTAAATATAAACCCCTATGTCACTAGATGGGTTGCAAACTGGCTCAAGGATAGAACCCACATGGTTAGAATAGCTGGAGCCATGTCAGACTCCATACCAGTTACAAGTGGCGTCCCACAAGGCTCAGTCCTGGGACTTCTCTTGTTCGGTATATATTTCTCGGAGGTACAGGCCAACATGGAAGGACTGTGGCTGACCAAGTTTGCAGATGACTGCAAACTGGGTGCCATAATAGACTCTCCAGCCGACACAAGCATCCTCCAAAAGGGTCTCATAGAAACAGACAACTGGTGCCAGAGCCATGGCCTCAAGCTAAACGCCAAAAAGTGTATAGTCATGCCCTTTGGCAAAACAAAGTGCCCACAAATTACCACATAGGTGGTAATCCATTAAGTACAGAAGAAGTAATTAGGGACCTGGGGACCCAAGTTGATAGCAATCTCTCATTTGACAACCACGTGGCCAAAGTGGTTAGAAAAACATTTTATATAGCCCACCTAATCATGAAGGGATTCACATCTAGATCAGGGGAGGTCACTGTGCCTCTTTACTCATCCCTCATCAGGCCCATAATTGAGTACAATGCCCCTTTTGGGATGTACCTTACCAGACACCTGCAGCAACTGGAAAGACCTCAAAAGTACCTCACCAAGAGGATCAAGGGGCTCAAACAGATGCCGTATGCTGCCCGGTTAAAGAAACTCCAGCTCTACTCCGTGGCATACCGCCTGCTCAGAGGCGATCTGTGCATGACGTATAAAGCCATGTCCAACCCGGAATTAATGGACATGCTGCACCTCAGAAAATCCAAATCCCATCGAGCTACGCGCTCGAGGTACTTGAACCTCAGCACTGAAATAAATAGGACATGCTGGAGGGACAGATTCATAACCCAGAGGCTCCCTTCACTCTGGAATAAAATCTCAGTCCAGGTTAGGCAGGGTCCCTCATTGACTCTCTTCAAGAGGAATCTTGATGAGTGGATGGGAGATCGTAGGTTTACCCCGGGTATCACTTCTGTATCACTGTTAGACAAAGGCACAGTATACTAACCTTGAAAAAGGGCATAGCAAAATTAATTTAAAATGGGTGGCGAAAGCCATACACACTCTGGCTAGGCTTATAAATGCCCTAGGGCAGACAGCCTAGTATGAACCTATGAACAGGTGCAGGAGGTAAAGAGTCGGGAGACAGGCCGGACTATGAAAATACATCATCTACAATGTCTAGAACAGGTGGAATAGCAAGAGGTCTGTGCTGAGGCAGTAGAAGAAAGTCTCTAAGCCTTTTCTTAGAATCTGAATAATCTTGGCTCTCCCAATGGAAATGCTCCCTCATGGTATGCAGGGTTTCCCCAAAAGAGTAATCCTCAGGAGGAGAAGCTGAAGGAATAGACTCTTCAGCATATGAATCCTCATAGGGAGGAATAGAGTATCCCTGTTCTGAAGAGGAGTCAGAGGAAATGGAAACCTGATCAGAGGAATCATATTCAGTATCTTGCCTAGGCCTCTTATCAGGAGGGGGATGGGAACCTCTGATCAAAGTAATTATGTCTTCGGCCATTTTGAGCATTTGTTTCTTAGGCATGGAAGTCAGTCCTGGAGAATGCTGTACTTGTTTCCTTGTCTTAAAAACTGTTTTAGTCTTTGTCTTGGATGCTGAAGTTGGCTTGCTATAAAGCTGTGTAGGTCTGAAAACACCCTCGGAAGCCGTTGCCTGCTCAGCGGCTCTGGACCCATCTGAGGGATTAGTTTCCGAAGGCCCAATACCTTGAGTATCCAGAGGCCTAGTTGTCTCCACGTGGAAGTCAGAGGCGGCCTGTGGCTCTGAGGTAGTGGATGTCAGGGGCTGGGGAAAGCACCTCACTGAGCACAGGCGAACCGGCGACTGGCCTAGAAGAGGCTTCGTCGTCAGTTTTGGACCTCGGATGCCTGTCCTTTTCTTTTTCCTTGGGCTTTCTATGAATTCTGGTCCTCGGTTGTTCCGACGGCATTATATAGTTAAACCTTCAGCCAAAGTAATGAAAAGCAAAATTGTACCGACGCTTAATAGTGCATTGGTTAAATCTAGCACAAAACTGACAACTAGCAATGTCGTGGTCAGGGCCTAGGCAAGGAATACAGTAAGAATGAAAATCCTTATGAAGTATTTGCTTCCGAGAAGAAATATAATTAACTTTTTCTGACATCGGTCTGGAGCAAGAAAAAAGTTTCCCCAACAGGGTACTTAGCTTTACAGAAGACTTCAGATCTGAAATTCAATTTAGAAAATCTCAGGAGTCGGCAGACCAGCACAAGACTTCGACCGACCGGCATTTGAAAACTGCTTTTGCTTCGGGCACCGCACAGCAAGAAAGACTGAAGAAAATGGCATTGGCTGCATCTTTTATACCCCTGGCGCACTGACGTCAGGGAAGAGGCGACAGCAACCGACGCCGGACCAGGACTTTGGAATTCAGGCCAACTGAGGGTAGCCTGCCAGCAGGATAACTCAAGTAGAATGACTGCAACAGTGAAACATGATGAAAGTACAGTTTTGTACCTACCATAAATGTAGATGTCCGAACTGGATAGCATCTGCAGTCATAACAAATGGGTTGTCCTGTCGTCAGGCAGCCCTTCGGTCGGCCGGATTCCAAAGTCTGGGTCCGGCTTCGGCTGATGTCGCACTTCACCCGACGTCATCTCTGCTGGTCTTCGGGTATAAAGGCATCAGCCGACGCCATTTTCCTCAGTGTTTCTTGCCCCAGATGCCAATTGCCCTCTTGGAAAGCTAAATTTTGGATAAATGCCAATGTTTCCAAAATAGTAGAAGGCAAACACAAAAAATAAACGTGTATGTACATATATACAAACAAATACACCATAAGAGACTCCCGGCGGCAGCTAGCTATTAGGAGGGTAAATAGCCTAGGAGTACCACAGAGGGAAGGAGGGAGGGTAATCCTGACTGCAGATGCTATCCAGTTCGGACATCTACATTTATGGTAGGTACAAAACTGTACTATGTCCTTCATGGATGCATCTGCAGTCATAACAAATGGGTAGAATACCATAGCCAAACTAGGGAGGAGGAATAAAATTATGGTGTAGTCAGGATCCCTTGCAGTACAGCAGTGGCAAACCCTGCTCGGGATCTAGAATATAGAGGTAAATTATAATGCTTGGCAAATGTATGCACGGAAGTCCAAGTATCATTCTCAATAATGTCCTTGGTTGCCACTCCTCTTAGGAAAGCTGTGGTAGTGGCTGTAGCCCTTGTAGAATGAGGTCTTATGTTCTGTGGAATTGGTTTTCCATGGTAGGAGTAACAGAATCTTATGCAATTTCCTATCCATTTGGAGATTGTCTGTTTGGAAATTGCTTTTCCTTCCCTTCCTGTTGCATAGGCTACAAAGAGCTGGTCAGTTTTTCTGTTACCTTTGGTTCTGTCCAGGTAGTAGCGTAACTGTCTATGTACATCCAAGGTATGCATTATTCTTTCACCTCTGTTTTGTGGATTGGGAAAGAAAGTAGGTAGGTGGATTGCCTGGTTTAAAGACACTCTGGATACCACCTTAGGCATAAATGTAGGATTAGTTCTCATGGACACCCTATCTTGATGGAAGATTAGGAAGGGTTGCACTGCCATTAAGGCCTGTAGTTCAGAAACCCTCCTTGCTGAAGTAATAGCCAGTAGGAAAGCAGTTTTCCATGACAGGTGTTGTAGATCTGCTGTTGCTGCTGGTTCAAACGGAGGGAGTGTCAACTTTTCTAGTACAAAATTCAAGTCCCATGCTGGTAATGGTGGTTTCCTAGGAGGTTTTACATTCTTGATCCCTCTGAGGAACTGCCTGAGTAGAGGATGTGAAAAGACAGGAGGATCAAAGCTGTATTCTGCTGAAATAGCTGATGCATGTATCTTGATGGAGGAATAGGACAGGCCTGTATGTAGAAGCTCTGCCAAGTGCTCCAGAATGTTAGCAATATCTATGTTAGACACATCTTTTCCTCTTTCAGTACTCCAAATGACGAACCTTTTCCATTTTCCTGCATAGTTCCTTCTTGTTGAAGGTCTGCGGGCTTCAAGGATGATGTCTTTAACCCTTTGTGAAAGGTCTGGGTTAGTTACTGCTATGTGATGTTCCAGGCAGTCAGTTGCAAGGTTTTTAGGTTTGGATGTATGATGTTGTAGTTGTTCTGAGTTAACATCAGGGGCATTGACCACATTTTCTCCCGAGACATGCTCCTCAGCAATGGGTACCAGTGTTGTCTTGGCCAGTTCGGAGCTATCAGAATTATCCTTGGACGTTCCTCTTTGATTTTCAGTAGTACCTTGTGCATCAAGGGAAGAGGTGGAAATGCATATGCTGTCAGGCCTTTCCAGCTGAAGGATAGAGAGTCCACCTTCCATGCAAGTGGGTGGAATGTCCTTGTGCAGAATTTTTTGAGCTGGTGATTTTGTGGGGAAGCGAATAGATCTATTTGTGGCATTCCCCATTTCTTTGTGATGGCCTTGAAGATGTCCGGTGTAGCATCCATTCGTGAGCATCCGAGGTGGTTCTGCTTAAAATGTCTGCTAGGGTGTTCTCTTTCCGGTACAAATATTGCCTGTAACTGGATGTTGTAGCTGAGAGCCAGATTCCAAAGGTCCAAAGTCATTCTGCATAGGGGTAAGAATGAGTGCCTCCTGTTTGTTGATGTACCACATGACTGTGGTGTTGTCTGTCCTTATCATCAAATGGCCTTCTTTGAGGAATGGTCTGAATTTTAGGATTGCCAGTTTTACTGCCAGCATTTCTTTTGGATTTATGTGCAGGTGCAGCTGGTCCTGGGTCCACAGTCCTTGTACGCATTTGTCCAGCATGTGTGCCCCCCATCCTAGGTCTGAGGCGTCCGTTGTGATGGTTTGGTTTGCTTGAAATTTGTGGAAGGGTAAGCCTGGGTTTGACTGGCATGCCCGAGCCCACCATAGGAACTCCTGTTTTAAGCATGGGATTAGTGGTATTTCTGTTTCTAAGCTGTGCCTGTGTTGAGACCATAAATTCTTTAGGTACCACTGTAACTTTCTCATATGCAGTCTGGCATGTGGGACCAAGATTATGCATGATGCCATGAAGCCCAAGGCCTGCAGAACTTTTCTTGCTGTTAGTTTGTTCTGCTTGGTTAATGCCAAGAAGTAAAGAGGGAGCTCTTTTTGTTTTTCTTCAGTTAGGAATGCCATCTGTTTTACTGTGTCCAATTCCGCGCCCAAGAAGGCTCTTGTCTGGGATGGTATCAGCCTTGACTTTTGTAAATTGACTGTGTATCCCAGGGCTTGAAGCAAGTAAATGACCCTTTGTAAATCTGTTGTCAGTTTGCTTTTGTTGTCCGCTTGTAACAGGCAGTCGTCCAGGTATGGATAAATTTGGATTCCCTGTACTCTGCAGTGAGCGATTACTGATGCCAGGCATTTTGTGAATACTCTGGGCACAGTAGATAAGCCAAAGGGCAATGCTGAGAATTGATAATGCTCTGATCCTGCAAGAAATCTGAGGTATCTTCTGCAATTTGGTCGAATGGGGACGTGCAGGTATGCCTCCTTGAGATCTAGAGTTACCAGCCAACACTCCTTGCCCAGCATGGGAAGAAGTTGCTGTAGGGTCAGCATTTTGAATTTTGGGACGATGATGTATGTGTTTAAGATGGACAGGTCGAGAATAGGTCTCCAGTTTTTCTTTTCTTGGTACTAGGAAAAGTCTGGAGTAGAATCCTTTGCCCTGTTCTGTTATTGGCACTCTTTCCACAGCTCTCATCTTTATTAATTCCGCTATCTGGTGCAGGGCTTCTATTTTTTGTTTTGGGGGCAGGTTTGGCATTCCTCTTTTTCCTGGTAAAGTGTGGAAGTGGAACCGGTAGCCTTGGTCTATGGTTTGCAAAATCCACTTGTCTTTTGTGATATAGTGCCAATTGTTCGAGAATAAGGCTAACTTTCCGCCTAATGGTGCTGCCTTTTGCTCCCTGGTAGGCGGAGTCAGAGCCAAGTCACTGTGATTGTCCTGTTGCAGTGGCAGTGGTTGTGTCTGTGCCTCGGTTATTGCCTTGCCACTGTCGTCCTCTGTAGGCACCTCCTCTGGATTGATTTCTGCCCCTAGAGCATCTGTTCCTGCCCCTTTGTGATCTTGTGGAGTCAGGAAAGGACCAATTTTTGGCAGGCCAGTTCCTGCTAAACCTTGGGGGCTGAACCTGTAGGAAATCTTTAACTGTTTGTACAGATTTTGCCTTCTCTTCCATTTTCTTCATTACCTGCTGGGCAGGTTCTCCAAATAGACTGGCCTTTATCCATAGGAGCATCCAATAGCTTAGCTTTAACATGATCCGGTAAGACCTGTTCTTTCAACCATGCATGCCTTCTTATTACTGTGCCAGTCATGGCTGATCTAAATGAAGCCTCCAGTGCATCATAGCCACATTTTAAAGAATGGTTACTAACCTGTTGGATGTTATTCACCATTTCTAATACATATTTCTTATCTAAAGATTCATCACAGGACAGCTTTTTAATTAACTGATCAAGCATAAACTCTTGGTATTGGATCATGTGAAACTGACAGTTTAAAGCTCTAGCTGAGAGAGTAGCAGAGGTGTAGACTTTTTTCCCCCATCTCTCTAAGGACCTGGATTCCCTTTCAGAGGGAATAGGGTTTTTGCTGTGGTCGAGGCTACTGCCTTAGGCCCCTGGGATATAGTTTCGGGGTCTGCAAGCGGGGCCTTGTATAGGTGGTGATGAGTGTCTGGCACCCTGTAAAATCTATCTGGTTTGGCAGGGGCTGGAGGTAGAGAGTCAGGTGCAGTGCAGACATCATTAAATGCATCGTCCACAACAGACAGGACAGGAGGTATAGCTAAGGGCCTATGTTGTGGTAAGTGCAGAAAAGTCCTAAGCCCTTTTCTTGAATCTGAGAAATCTTGTCCCTGCCATTGGAATTGTTCTCTCATGGCATGTAAGGTTTCCCCAAAGGAGAATTCCTCTGGTGGAGAGGCAGCTGGAATGGATTCTTCAGCATCTGAATCTTCATAATTGGAAAAAGGAGCCTCTGGCTGGTCTGTAATGTCTGAGTCATCCGCAGAATCATCAGAGGACACAGGCTCGGGGGGCTCTGCTCTAGGTCTCTTGTCTGGAGGCTGAGAGGCCCTATCTGGGTGAGATTGGGATCCCCTAATTAAGGATATTAAATCTTCTGCCAGAGTAAGCATTTGTGAACTAGAAGTGGGCCTGAGTGAGGGTGGTTTAACAGGCACTGATTTAGCTGATTTGGCTGCTTTAGCCCTGGCAAAGGCCTTAATAGACATGGCTGCAGGAGGCCTAGCAGCACCACGTGCTGGAGTAGAGATATCCAAAGGGATGGTGTCTGATAAATCAGTAGGAACCACAGTTGTAGGCAAAATTTCTGAGGCTGATTCAGGTAAGGTAACAGGAGCCTCAGTAGTAGTCATGGATTCGGCTGAAGATTGACCAGTTTTCTCGGTTTCGGCCGAAACCGAGACACTCGCGGCTTGCTTAACTGTGGTTTCGGCCGAAACCGCGGACCGCGAGTGTCAGTCTTTTTCTTTGCGTTTTTTAACTATTTGGGTAGTCGGAGGATCCGACGGCATAATGTACGCAAAATCTGAGCCGAAAAACTGTTCAGCAAACTCCGACCGACGCCTAAGCGTTCGTCGGTTGAAGGAAGCACAGGCCGAACAGGCTGCTACGTCGTGGTCTGGGCCTAAGCAAGGCAAACAGTAAGAGTGGAAATCTTTATGAGGTATTTGTTTCCCACAAGTTAAACAGTTATTGACTTTCTGACATCGGCTGAGGCAAGAAAGAGTCCCCAACGGGTACTTAGCTTTTTAGAAGTCTTCGAAGTAGTATTCGGTAGTAGTAATCTCTGGATCTGACCAACCGGCACTTGCGAACAGCTTCTGCTTCGGATGCCACGCGGCAAGAAAGACTGAGGAAAATGGCGTCGGCTGATGCCTTTATACCCGAAGACCAGCAGAGATGACGTCGGGTGAAGTGCGACATCAGCCGAAGCCGGACCCAGACTTTGGAATCCGGACGACCGAAGGGCTGCCTGACGAAAGGACAACCCATTTGTTATGACTGCAGATGCATCCATGAAGGACATCATCAAATTAGTAACTTTTCTGACAGAAAAGTTGTTTTAGACTAGTATGACAACAAAATATTGTACTTGGCTCAAGAGAAGTAGCTTCACATGACCGAATGGCGATGCGGCAAACGAAATCTGAGGTAACAGGGAGAGAGGAATTCTGGGTAAGAGTTTTAGCTGGAGAGTTTGTGGCTGACGCAAGCTTGGAAGATAGCCAGCTCGGTTCTGAGGTCGGAACCGATACCCACATGTAAGAAATGAATGAGGATTAACAATATCAGATCATACACTTCCCATACATGTCCATTGTACAAAAGCAAACATCAAAACAGGCTGGAGGGATAGATTCCTAACCCAGAGACTCCCTAGACTATGCTTGACGTGCATGGACAGTCTATTCCAGAGTGCCTCTTTGGCCCTCTTCAAAAGGAACCTTGATGACTGGATGGGAAATAAGAAATTCACCCCAAGGATCATGTCAGTCACACCACTAGACAGGCGTCCAGAGAAGTAAATATCGTGAGAAGAAATAGCCAATGAATTGTTATGGCTAGGCTTTTATAGGAACTCATACAAAACCCCTTGCAAGTAGGCCCAAAACACACCAAGTAAACGAAATAAAGGGCCAGCATTAGTGGAGCTTGTCCAAAATAAATCTGATATAAATTAAATACAAAATGAAGGATATAAATTACTCCCAAACCAGCACCTAAGTGCCATAAATAAAAAAAAGTCAGCACAAAAGTGCCATAAATAAGCAAACTGGTTTTGGCTACATACGCCTTCTTCAGTGCATAATTCAAACAATCAGGAAGAGAACACACATCAGAACAAGGCCTTATATAAGACCTACCAATTAAATAATTAGTCAATATTAATTCCCATTAAAGGGATATGCAGTAACCTGCTGTTAGGCAATGGACTTCTGTTATGGGAAATGCAAAGATGTTCATTCAAACCAGGGCTAAAAAGACCCCCAATTTGATTATCCATTTCCTTTCTTTATTTAGAATAGTATGCCATCCACTCTTTTGGCATCTATCACCTATAATTTTGTCAATAACTGTGAAGTGAAATGATGCAGATGGGTGCTTAAGTGTATGTTCGTAAAGTGCACTACAAAGTTTATGATTCCTAATATCACTGATGTGTTCAGAAATTCTAATCCGCAGTGATCTGGATGTTTGGCCTATATAAAGAGCTGAACAATGGCAAGAAGCCAAATAGACTACCCAATCCAAACCGCAATTATCAAAAAACCTGATTTCAAAAACCCTGTTAGTATTAGAACTGGTGAATTCCTTAATTTTAAAGACCCTAACACAATGTGTGCAATGACCACGTGGATAAGTACCACACAACTTATCCACCATAAGTGTATTTTGTATATATTCATCTGTAGTCTTAGAAGTATGTTTACAGTGGCTCAAAATTGAAGACAAATTCCTTCCCCACCTAAAGGAGAAAAAACATTTCGGGCCTATCTTAGATGCTATCTTAGGATCAGATAGTAAAATGTTCCAGTGCTTCTGAATAATGTCCAGAAAGGCTGATGATATTCTATTAGAAAAAAATGGGGCAAAATCCAATAAAATACTTCTATGGGTTTTGTGGAAGCATTAATATGCTTCTATGAATGAACAGTTGAAAATGAGATTAAGGTAGTAGAAGAACTTTGTTTCGAAATAAAAAAAATTGAATCCCTACACAGTTATAGGGAAGAACTGGAAGGTCCAAGTTCTGATTTAATATCCCTACAACAGCAGTTTAAAGATAAAAAAATGAAAAAAAATTCCAATGTGATGTTGGGGATCATCAAACAGGTCAACCCTCTTATCAAAGAGGAAGAATTTACTTTTGAGGGGTCTCAAGTGCAATACTGCTTTCATAAACTGTTTAATCACAACAAGAGACAAAAGTGGAGGATTCGTAGGCAGTCAAGCTCAGATGTCCGCAAGATGCACCCTTATGAATGCATAAGATAAGCCATTGTGGAGTAGCAATCACAAATACTTTAAACCCAGATGGGTAAATACCATACTCAGCCCTATAATATTGGTTAGGCACCACCTAGAAATCCTCTTCCACTTGTAAACATAAGATTTGTCAGTTGCAGGCTTTTTCTGTTCCTTTCAACATCTGCTGTACATCCTCATGGAATCGGTGTCTAAAAGGTACTGATACAGAATCATCAAGGATGTCAGTAGCAATTGCTCTAAATTGAGATACATCAGTCACTCCTGATGCTGTGTGAGCAGACCCAGAATGAAAGGGAGCTTGTGATGACTGCCCTTGGCAATTCCATTAAAAGGGGGGGGGGGGGCAACTCTGCCTAAGCCCAAGGAAATTAACACAATGACCTTAGTTAATTCTTTCTGAATCTTCAGAAGAACCTTTGGTATCTCCGGAAAGGGTGGAAATGATTAAAGGAAAGTACAGTTGTGTACACTTACCATAAATGTAGATGTTAGAGTGCATTCACTGTTGCAGTCATTACATTTGGGTTATCTGCTTGCAGGAAGTCCTCAGTCTGCCTGATTAAGAAAGTCTTGGGTCCTGCGTCAGTTGCTGTCCCTTCTTCCATGCCATCAGGTCGTCTGGGGTATAAAACATGCAGCCGACGCCATTACATTAGTTTTTCTTGCCCCAGATGTCAGGCGCTCCCCTAATGGGAAGCAATTAAATATAAAAGTACAAAGATATACCTCCAACAAAAAAGCAAATACACCAAAAAGGGTTTTAAGCTGAGTAAAGGAAAGTAGAGGTATAGCCAAAAGAAGTTAGGGGGCTGGAGGGAGGGTAACCAGGACTGCAACAGTGAATACACTCGAACATCTACATTTATGGTAAGTATACACAACTGTACTAGGTTCTTCGTGTTTCACTGATGCAGTCATTACATTTGGGTAGATTCCCAAAGCTATGGTTGGGAGGAGGAACTTAGATAGCATTAGGGCCAGCAATAAGGCCCTGCAAGACTGCAGTGTCAAAGTCAGCTTTGGATTTAGAGAAAACTGGCAAATGATAATGCTTGGTGAAAGTATGTACAGAACTCCAGTTAGCAGTTTCTAGGATGTCCCTGGTAGGGAAGCCTCTGAGAAAGGCTGTAGAGGTAGATGCAGTCCTGGTGGAGTGAGGTCTGATCCCCTGGGGGATAGATTTTCCATAGTGCTTATAGCAGAAATGAATGCAATGGCTTATGCATTTAGAAATGGTTTGCTTTGAAAATAGCCTTCACCTCTGCCCCTGCAGCAAATACCACCAGAAGTTGTTCAGATTTCCTTTGAGGTTTAGTCCTGTCCAAGTAGAATCTAAGTTGTCTGTGCACATCTAAGGAACGCAGTATCCGTTCCCTTTATTCTGTGGACTGGGAAAGAAGGTTGGCAAACAAATGGACTGATTAAGAGCCACACTGGATACCACCTTGGGCATGAAGGATGGATTGGTTCTGAGGGACACCCTGTCTGCATGAAAGATGATGAAAGGCTCCATTGCCATAAGGGCCTGTAATTCAGATACCCTTCCAGATGAAGTGATTGCTAAAAGGAAAGCTGTTTTCCAAGAAATAAATTTTAAGTCTGCAGTAGCAGCTGGCTCAAAAGGAGGTAGAGTGAGTTTCTCCAAGACAAAGTTAAGGTCCCAGGCTGGGGTTGGAGCTCTCCTGGGTGGTCTCAAATTTTTGGCCCCTCTGAGGAACTGCTTGAGCAGTGGATGAGAGAAGAGGTGAGGTTCTGTGTTATAATGAGCTGAAATGGCTGAGGCGTGGATTTTAATGGAAGAAAAAGACAGGCCCTTGTGAAGCATCTTAGTTAAGTATTGTAAAATCTGAGGTAAATTGGGCGCTGCTGTGCTCATCCCTTGAAATTAGTTCCCGGCACAGAATCTTTTCTATATTCAGCATAAGATTTTCTAGTACTAGGCCTTCTTGCCTCTAAAATGATATCCATCACAGGTTTGCTGAGGGATGGTAAAGGAGAGATTAAGTAATTAGCCAGGTTGCAAGGTTCAGTGTTAGAAGCTGAGGGTATAGAATCTGGTTCTACTGCTGAGACAGTACAGAAGGAGTCTGAGGCAGGGACAATGGAGATAACCGTGATACACTGCGCAGGAGGGGGTACCAGTGTTGGTGCGGCCATTTTGGAGCAATCAAAATCATACTTGGTTTGTCCTGTTTGATTTTAGTAGTACTTTGGAGAGCTGAGGCAGAGGAGGGAAGGCACAGACTGATAGGTTTTTCCAGCTGCAGGACACAGCATCCATTTCCAGGCTTGTTTGTGGGGAGTCCTTGTGCAAAATTTGTAGAACTGGTAGTTCTGGGGGGAGGCAAACAGGTCTATATCTGGGCTCCCCCATTTGCTTGCCTACATGCTGAAAATCCTTGGTTCCAGTTTCCACTTGTGTGAGTCCATGAGGTTTCTGCTTAGTCCGTCTGCCAGTGTATTTAATTTTCCTGGCAGGAACTGAGCTTGAAGGTGCACTCGGTAGCTCAAGGCTGTGTTCCACAATGCCATGGCTAGTCTGCAGAGGGGGTAAGAATGTGTACCCCCATTGCATGTTTATGTAACACATAACAGTGGTGTTGTCCATCGTTACCATTAGTTGTCCTGGAAGAATGTGGTCCTTGAAGGCTGTCAGAGCATTCTGTACAGCTAACATTTCTTTTTGATTGATATGCAGGTCCATTTGACTTGGGTTCCATTTGCCCTGAATGCACTTCCCTGCCAGGTGTGTCCCCCCCACGATACATAGTCTGATGCATCTGTTGTAAGGGCTTGGGTGGCAGGGGGTGGTGTGAAAGGTAGTCCCTTGTTTTGGTGGCAGTACTCTGCCCACCAAAGGAATTCTAGGCATAGGCAAGGTATGATAGGAATCACTGTTTCTAGGTCTTGAAAATGTTGACACCATAGACTTTTTAGATACCACTGTAGTTTCCTCATACGCAGTCTTGCATATGGAATTAGAAGAATGCAGGCGGCCATGAACTCCAAGGCTTGCAGTATTTGTCTTGCAGATAGCAGGGTTTTTGTGGCCACTTGTTTGAAGTAGGTTATCAAATACTGGCAAAGGTTCTTGCCACCCCCATAGTGCCTTTTTTAGGCAAGGCTCAAAAGACAAACCCACCTCCATAAGTATCACAAGGGATAAGAAACAAGAGTAATGCTACTCAACGCCAGAAGTCTAAACCTCAAGATGCACGCACTCAAAACTCTCCTTAGCATGGAGAACATCGATATCTGTGCAGTAAAAGAAACCTGGTTCAAGGCTCCCGAGAGCACCCTAGCACTACCAGGTTATACCTCATACCATGCTTTTTGGCCCCAAAACTTGGGCCGAACCACAAAAGGAGGGGGAGTATCAATATTCATCAAAGATACCCACACCTCCAGGTTGGTGGCACAGCACGAAGCATCGGAGACTATCCATGTGCAACTAACAGTGGGTAAAACTGCCTTCCAGTTTATAGCCTGCTACAGACCACCCTCCCAAACCCAGAAACCCCACTCGGCCTTCCTGAGAACAATGGAAAATATGAAGGTCTCTCCAAACACCATTATACTGGGCGACTTCAACTACCCAAACATAGACTGGGAGCATTATTCTAGCTCCAACACCCTAGCCCAAAGGTTCCTAGAATTTATAAACTCAAATGCTATGGGAAAACTTGTGACCACTCCCACAAGAGGGGAAATCATACTGGGCCTGATCATCACCAACATGGGGACTCTATGCTCCAGACCAGAAGTGTATCCCTCACTGGTAAGATCAGACCATAAATTAATCTCACTGGATATCCACATCCCGACCCCACCCCCTGCCCAGAAAACCACAGTGAAAAACTTCTCTAAAGCAAACTGCACACTACTCAAAACCGAGGTGGAATCCTTCAAAGCCCCCGGGCCTGTGAAAAATACAGCCCAGACCGCAGAATCCTTTATAAACGCATTCTATGAACACCTTCAGGAATGCATGGATCATACAATATACAATACCAAATAAAACTAAGACCCAATCCCCAAAGGCAGGCGTCCTGTCTGGTGGACCCCAGCCATAAACAAACTATACAATAGAAGAAGGAAGTTACTGCATGATAGAGCAAAATCCCAAAAAGGGAAGGCATCTCTGATCAGTACTAGCAAAAAAAACTATGGGCACTCATAAAATCATCTAAGGCCAGCTACGAGAGAAAAATTGCACAGGACACTAAAGATGATCACAAAGCCTTCTTTAGTTATGTTAGGAACCTGGGTGGGAATTCCCAGATATGCTCAGAATTAGTCCAAAATGACAAAAAATACACTGAACCCACAGACATTGCCAACATCCTAGCTGACAGGTTCAGCGCAAACTTCTCCCCACCAAAAGAGCAAATATCTATTCCAGCAAAGTGCTGCCCCCCTGACATCTCAGATGCTCAGGTAAAAACCGCCCTCTCCAAAGCAAAAAATACAACATCAATGGGACCAGACGGTGTCCCGGGCTGCGTCCTACATGAACTCCAAGATGAGCTGAACCCAAGCATAAAGCTAGTGTTCAATCTCAGCCTTACTACAGGATATGTACAAAAGAGTGGCGTACAGCAACAGTGGTCCCTCTCCACAAAGGTGGTGCCTCAATGGATCCTGGAAACTATCGTCCCATAAGCCTGACTAGCTTGGTCTGCAAAGCTATGGAAAGGATCATCACGGAACTCATAAATAAAGATATTGGGGACCTACAGACACTGGATCCTACCCAGTTCGGCTTTGTTAAGGGCAGATCCTGCCTCTTAAACCTGGTTGATTTCTTTGAAACAGTCATCAAGGCCATTGACGAAGGGAAGGTGGTCCACACAGCCCACCTGGACCTCGCAAAAGCCTTCGATACAATACCCCACTCGGGCATCATAGATAAGCTATCCAGCTTAAATATAAACCCCTATGTCTCTAGATGGGTTGCAAAATGGCACAAGGACAGAACCCACATGGTTAGAATTGCTGGAGCCATGTCAGACCCCAAACCAGTTACAAGTGGCGTCCCACAAGGCTCAGTCCTGGGACCTCTCTTGATCGTTATATATTTATTGGAGGTACAGGCCAACTCGGAAGAACTGTGGCTGACCAAGTTCGCAGATGACTGCAAACTGGGTGCCATAATCAACTCTCCAGCTGACACAAGCATCCTCCAAAAGGGTCTCATAGAAACAGACAACTGGTGCCAGAGCCATGGCCTCAAGCTAAACGCCAAAAAGTGTATAGTCATCCCCTTTGGCAAAAACAAAGTGCCCACAAATTACCACATAGGTGGTAATCCATTAAGTATGGAAGAAGTAATTAGGGACCTGGGGACCCAAGTTGATAGTAATCTCTCATTTGACAACCACAATGCCAAAGTGGTTAGAAAAACATTCTATATAGCCCACCTAATCATGAAGGGATTCACATCTAGATCAGGGGATGTCACTGTGCCTCTTTACTTATCCCTCATCAGGCCCATAATTGAGTGCAATGCCTCCTTTTGGGATGTACCTTACCAGACACCTGCAGCAACTGGAAAGACCCCAAAAGTACCTCACCAAGAGGATCAAAGGGCTAAAACAGATGACATATGCTGCCCGGTTAAAGAAACTCCAGCTCTACTCGGTTGCATACCGCCTGCTTAGAGGCAATCTGTGCCTGACGTATAAAGCCATGTCCAACCCGGAATTAATGGACATGCTGCACCTCAGAAAATCCAAATCCCATCGAGCTATGGGCTCGAGGGACTTGAACCTCAGCACAGAAATAAATAGGACATGCTGAAGGGACAGATTCATAACTCAGAGGCTCCCTTCACTTTGGAATAAAATCCCAGTCCAAGTTACGCAGAGTCCCCCACTGACTCTTTTCAAGAGGAATCTTGATGAGTGGATGGGAGATCGTAGGTTTACCCCGGGTATCATTTCTGTGTCACTGTTAGACAGAGGCACAGTAAACTAAACCTTGAAAAAGGGCATAGTAAAATTCATTTAAATGGGTGGCGAATGCCAAACACACACTGGCTAGGCTTACAAATGCCCTAGGGCAGATAGCCTAGTATGAACCTATGAACCTATGAAATGAATTTGTTTCTCTGGCGTGAGGTAAGCCATCTGCGAAGTTGTATTCAAGCTTGCTCCCAGGAATATAATTTGCTGACAGGGTACCAGGTGTGATTTCTTTTCGTTTATGGTGTACCCCAGGCAAGATAGAACCCTTTGTACAAAAGCCAGATGATTCAAAAGTATGTCTTGGCTTTCTGCCTGAATTAGACAATCGTCCAGGTATGGGTATATTTGAATATTTCTTTGCCTGCAAAATGCAGTAACTGCAGCTAGGCACTTAGTGAATACCCTGGGCGCAGTAGATAAGCCAAAGGGCAGTGCAGAGGACTGACAGTGCGTATATCCTGCTTTGAAGCGTAGGTATCTTCTGCAAGATTCCCTGATTGGGATGTGCAAATATGCTTCTTTTAAATCTAGTGCTGCCAACCAGGCATCTTTGCCTAGCATAAGTAATTGGTGAAGAATCAGCATCTTGAATTTTGGAATCTCCTAAAAGGTGTTTAGAGTAGACAGGTCCAGGATAGGACGCCATAAATGGTCTTTTCTGGGTACCAGGAAAAGCCTCGAGTAGAAACCTTGTCCCTTTTCCTCTTCTGGTACCAGTTGACTAGCCCCCATGCTTAAGACAGAAAGTACTTGTTTTTGGGCCTTTGCCCACTGATTTGGGGGTAGGTCCGGCCACCCGCTTGGTGTTGGCAATGTGTGGAAGTGAAATATGTATCCCTGGGACACTATATTTAAAACCCATTTGTCCTGGGTAATGAGTTCCCAATTCTTTGCATGAAGAGCAATCTTTCCCCCAAAAGGGGCAGTCAGTTGATAAGTGCTTGGAAATTTTAAAAGGAAGTCATTGAGACAGTTTACCATAAGAGGGAGTCTTATTCTCAGATTTGGAAGTGGAGGCCTCCCACTGCTTAGTTCTGTGTCCCCTGGGACTGAAACCTGGGGTTTTTGCTGTGCCTGGGTTTGGCTTGAGAAGACCTGGAAGGGGCTGGAAAGGACCAATTCTTGGAGGGCCAGTGCCTACTAAATCTAGGAGGATGAGCTTGTAAAAAATCTTTAACACTTTGCATAGATTTAGCTTCATCTCCCATCTTTTTAAGAACTTCCTCAGCCTTGTTGCCAAACAGACATTCCTGATCTAAAGGCGCATCAAAGAATTTAGCTTTAACGTGATCAGGCAAAGATTACACCTTAAGCCAAGCATGCCTTCTGAGCACAGACCCAGTAACAGCAGCCCTGCAAGAGGCCTCTAATGAATCAAAACAGCATTGCAAAGCATGTTTTCCAACTTGTTCAGCAGAATGCATTAAATTCTGTAATTCTTTATTTTCCACACAGTCAGGAATCAATATCATTTTATGTTTAAGCAGTTCAACAACATGTTGCTGATACTTTAACATATGAAACTGGCAGTTTAAAGCCCTAAAGGCCAAGGTTGCATAAGTGTAAACATTCTTACCCCATCTATCCACCGCCCTGGAGTCTCTATCAGAAGGGGTAGGATTTTTAGCAGTAGAAGCCTTAATGCCCTTGGGCCCCTGTGAAATAGTCTCTGGATCTGCAATAGGATTTTTAAAAAGGAACTAGTGGGACTCAGGGACCCTGTAGTATCTGTCAGGTTTTCTGGGAGCAGAAGGCAGGGAATCAGGTGCCAAACTAGATTCTGAAAAAACAATGTCTAGTACAGGAGGAATAGCAAAAGGCGTATGCTGAGGTAGGAGATGGAAACCCTAAGCCTCTTTTCTGAATCAGAAAAATCCTGGCTTTCCCAGTGGAAATGCTCCCTTAGAGTGTGTAAGATTTCCCCAAAAGAAAAATCCTCAGGTGGGGAAGCAGAGGGAATGGAGTCCTCTGCATCAGAATCTTCATAAGTAGATAAGGGCAAATCCAAATCAGAAGAATCAGAAAAAACAGAATCCTGATCAGAAGATTCATAATCAACTTCAGTCCTAGGCCTCTTAGAAGGAGGGAGAGTTGGCTACCCCTGATTAGAGTTACTAGATCTTCAGGCATTCTTATCTTTTGTTTTTTATGCATAGAGGCCTGAGCATGTGGCCTGGGCATCGTTTTTTTTAGGCATGGATCGAGATTTAGGCCTAAGTAAAGAAGGAGGCGTCGGTTTAATATGCAAGTCCATAGGCCTGAATACACCCTCAGAAGCGCCGGTGCCTGCAAAGCAGCTTCGGTCCCATCCAAGGTAGAGACATCCGCGGGTTCCACAGTTGAAGCATCTCGCAGCATACCGGACTCCGAATGTGTCTCAGTAGAGGCCTGCTAATCAGAAGTAGCGGGTATCAGGGGCTGCAAAAGTGCCTCACTGAGTACCGGCGAACTGGTAACTGGCTTAGGAGAAGCGTCGTTGGTAGTTTTGGACCCTGGCGGCCTGTCTCTGTCTATCTTTGCGTTTTTTTTTGGAATCCCGGTAGTCGGTTGGCTAACCAACAACACTGCTGGATAATTACACCGAGAACCAAAATATTTAGAGGTGAAAATATACCAATGATGGACAGCGAGTTGATTAAATAAAGCACAAAAGCGACAGCAAGGTGCGTCGTGGTCAGGGCCTTGGCAAGGAATACAGTATGAATGAAAATCTTTATGAGGTATTTGCTTTCCACAAGTAATGCAATTACTAACTTATACTGACATCGGGAAGAAGCAAGAAAATGTTTCCCCAGCGGGGTACTTAGCTTTAGTTAAAGACTTCGGTTCTGAAACTCAAAAAATAGAAGTTATGTTCTTACCATAACGTTCCATGTTAGTTGTCTTCTCGCCTTCATTCTTGCTGGATGGGTTCGGAGCCGACCTCGGCTCCGACTCGGCCACTCTAAAAGCTCGAGAGTTGGTTCCACCGGCTCGAGGCTCCCCTTATATCCCACAATGCTAGGCGTGAGTTACCTCAGATCTCGTTTGTAAGCTAGGCCCAGCTTATAATAGTAGCAGAATAACTAGAAACAAAGTCCACCTCTATAAACAAGGGAGAAGAGAAGGGTGACCTACATCCTGATCCAGGAAAATATGCACAGCAGAGCGTATACCTAAAATAAGAGGTGGTAGAAAGAGAGGTCACAATCAAACTCCTCTAGGTCTGTCCAGGCCAGGGGGAAGGAGGGTGGGACGCAAGAAGGCGAGAAGAAGACAACTAACATGGAACGTTATGGTAAGAACATAACTTCTATATGTTAAGTTGTCTATCTCGCCTTCATTCTTGCTGGATGGGACCGCGTCCCTAGCACCTTGTCCCGGGTGGCCTAACGGAACAGACTCTTGAGAACAGTGGAACCAAAGTTAGCTCTATGCCTAGAAGCTAAATCCAACTTATAATGAGAAATGAAAGTGTGAGGAGTAGCCCAAGTAGCCGCTGCACAAATGGTGTCAATAGGCAGTCTGTCTTGGAAGGCTATAGAAGTAGCCAAAGCTCTGTTAGAATGGGCTTTAGGTTTGTTAGGCAGCTTTTGGTGTCTAATTTCATAAACAAGGGAAATCAGAGATGTTAGCCATCTAGATAATGATACCTTTGAAACTGAAAGTCCCTTTCTGCCTTCTGCATAAGAGACAAACAGCTGGTCAGATTTTCTGAATTGTTTGGTTCTATCCAAATAGTACCTTAACTGACGATGAACATCTAGCCAATGCAATTTTGTTCAGACCTGTTAGAATATTCTGGAAAAACACAGGAGGTCAATGCTTTGATTTAGGTTAGACGCCGAGGCTATCTTAGGTAAAAAGACTGGTTGGTTCAGAAAGATACCCTGTCCTTATGGAACAACAGATAAGGAGGTCGACAGCTGAGTGCATGAAGTTCTGAAACTCTTCTAGCTGAAGTAATAGCTACCAGAAAGAGTGTCTTCCATGATAGCAATTTTAAAGAACAGGAGGCTGCAGGTTCGAAAGGGGGTAGAATCAAAGAACTAAGAATTAAATTTAGGTCCCAAGGAGGAGGAGGATTTCTTAAAGGAGGTCTGAGTAGAAAAACTCCTTTCAAAAAGGCTTTGCAAAGCTTGTGGGACATTATGGCAGACTCTGAAATGCCCACATGAAAGTTAGAAATAGCTGCCAATTGAACTTTAAGAGTAGAAGGAGATGAACCTGCATGGAAGAGTTCAGCTAGAAAATCAAGGACCATTTGGATGGAAGCAGTGAAAGGATCTATGTCCCTTCCTTGAGCCCAATAGGCGAAACGTTTCCACTTACTCAAATAAATCTTTCGAGTGGAAGATTTATGGGAAGCTATCAAAATATCTCGAACAGAGTGAGATATTTGAGGAAGCCTGGCTAAGGTTGGAATTGGAGGAACCAAGCAGTGAGGTTCAGAGAGGGAAGGGAGCGATGAAACTGACCCGACTGATGGATCAAAAGATCTGGAACTAGGTCCAGATGCCAAGGTCGCTCCAACAGAAACTGATGTAGAAAAGGGAACCAAACCTGTCGAGGCCAGTACGGATCATGAGGATCAACGAGGCCTTCTGAGCGGTAGCTTTCTGTATCACTTGAGAGATTAGTGGGAAGGGAGGAAATGCATACAGAAGTCCCCGGGGCCAAACTTGGACTAGAGCGTCTCTGCTGGGCTGGCCTGGTAACGGGAATAGGGTGAAATAACCTCTGCACTTGCTGTTTTGGGGAGTAGCAAAAAGGTCGCAGCAAGGCTGGCCCCACTTGAGAAAAATTTCTCTCACAACAGAGTCTTTCAGAGACCACTCGTGAGGCATGAGGATAGCTCTGCTCAACTTGTCCGCGATTTGATTGGACTTCCCGGGGATGTGCGTTGCTATCAGAAACCGCTGAGAAGAAATCGCCCATTGCCACAGTCTGAGTGCTTCTCGACACAGGGGGTAGGGACCTGGTTCCGCCTTGTTTGTTGATATACCACACTACAGACATATTGTCCGTCTGGATTGCTATCGTTCCCAAGGGAAGAGGTCTTGAAGGGCTTGCAACACTAAACGCACTGCTCTCATCTCTAGAACATTTATGTGCAAGTGGCATTCGTCTGGTTGCCATGTGCCCTGGACAGTTCTGCCCTGATAATGCCCCCCCACCCGATCAGGGAGGCGTCCGTTGTCAGAGTAGCAACCGGAGGGGAAGGAACAACGGGTCTTCCCAATAAGAGCTGAGGGGAAGACATCCACCACAGAAGATGATTTCTGCATGTTTGCGTAATCATAATGGTGTGGGACATCGGAAGTTGCTGGTATGACCATTGCGTGAAGAGCATCCATTGAAGGATTCTCATGTGGAATCTGGCTAATGGAAGCAGAGGTATGGCAGCCGCCATAATCCCCAACACTTTTAGAACTAACCTGGCTTTGATTCTGTTGCTGCTGAAGAGGAGCGAGACCATTTTGTGTATGTCTGTTATTCTCTGATCTGTTAGTCTCAGACATGTTGACTGTGTCTAGATTTGCGCCTATGAAGGTAATAGTGACAAGGCGACAAAACAGACTTTTCGCAATTTATTGAAATGCCTAAATTTTGACAAATGCGAAAGGTGTAGTCCCTGGCCATTAGAAGAAGATGCTTGGTGGGAGCTGTGAGGAGCCAGTCGTCCAAATATGGAAACACCTGGAATCCTTGTCGTCTCAGGTGAGAAGCTACCACTGCCATGCATTTGGTAAACACCCGGGGGGCAGTGGTGAGACCAAAGGGCAGGGCCCTGAATTGAAAATGACTGGTTCCCAGCCTGAAGCGGAGGAATCTCCTGGAGCGTCTTTTCATTTTTATGTGATAGTACTCATCCTGAAGGTCTATAGAGCACATCCAGTTTCCCTTTCCCAATAGGGGAAGGATGGACTGCAGCGTGACCATCCGAAATCTTGTTTTCTTGACTGACTTGTTCAAGATACTGAGATCCAAAATTGGTCTCCAGTCCCCTGTTTTCTTTGGAACTAAAAAGAACCTGGAGTAGATTCCGCATCCTTGCTGGTCTGCTGGAACTGGCTGAATTGCTCTTTTTGCAAGCAGCTTTGAAATTTCCAAAGCTGCAAGATCCCTTTGAGCGGTGGAACATCTGGAAGGGATTTTTGATTGGTTTGGAATGCTAAGAAGGGAATGGAATAGCCTTCGAAATGATGGACTGTACCCATTTGTCTTGAGTCAGGGATAGCCAGGCTTCTGGGTACAGTGACAATCTTCCCCGACTGCCTCGAAGGTGGGCAGTCGGGCAACATCTCAGGGATGCTGAAAGGGCTTATCAGAGAAGGTTTCTCGATTGCCCTGGTTCTGGACCCCCTGCCTCTAGGGCACGCCTACCATTGTTGTTCCCTCTGCCTCTGGCGGGAACCGACTCTGTGCCAGGCGAAGTCCCTTGAGATTGTTTATGGAACCACATTTTTCCACTTTTCTGGCCTTTGGGGTAAGGCCTAGAAGGAGTAGAAAACGGACTCCGACAGCAGAAAGAGTCTTGCCATCCGTCTCGCACCTAGTCAAGGTTTCTTTCACTTGAGGACCAAAAGAGATGATCCATCAAACGGGAATTAGTGAATGATGCTTTAAATGGGTCCGCAAAGTTGCATAGCCGCATCCAGGCATGCCTACGTAAGGCCACACCTGTCCCTGCGGCCTGCTCGCTCCATCAGCCGCATAAGAAAGGAGGCGCATGGAGGAGTTAGCTATGGAGTTCAGGGTAGCCAGCTGAGTGTTCATCTTGTCTTGAAAACCCACAGCCGTAGGATCCTTCAACATGTCACTCGCTTCTTTGATCAAGTCTCTTTGAAGACGAGTAAAATGGCATAGGTAGTTCAGCTTAACGATAGCAAAGGTCGCTGACGAGAACATCCGCTTCCCGCATCCTGTCCATAGACCTAGATTCTTTGTTAGGGGATGAACAGGCACTGAAGGATCAGCTAGTTCCTTCTTGGTGGCAGCAGCTACCACCATAGCATCCACAGAAACACCTTTTGTGAGAAATTGCTTGTCAGTTGGTGCTGTTATAAATTTGGAAGGTCTCCTGGGGTAGGGTCCACTGAATCAGGAGCCGCCCAGGCCTTCTTTGCAACCACCTGCATGAGGGGATCAAAGGGGGACACCCAGGAGGTGGAAGGGCGAGAGCCAAACGCCTCAAGATACACAGATTCATCCTCCAAGGGTTAAGGGCTGGCCAATTTCCCTCTGTTTCAGGATCTCTAGAATGTCTGTAAAGAGACATCTTCAGAAGGGGAACGGGGAACCCTCGAATCCTCTAAATCTGTGTCAGAGGTGACAGACTCAGGTGAGTCTATGTGCTTCCTCTTACACTTTCTCTTCCTAGGGGCTCCCTGCCAATTCAGGGAGGCCTCGAAGAGGATGAGATCCCCACAGGGGATTCTTGAGGAGCTGGCTCTCTGCGGTCTGGGATGAGGGAGTGAGTCATAACCAAAGGCACCAAGAGGAGGGGCGAACGGAGCCGACTGTGGAGTCGAACAAGGTTCCAACACACTCCGCATGACCTCGAACGAACCCCTGTCAGGCAGAGCCAGAGGTCCCCGCTCCGAGAAGCTGAGAACCTCCCTCGGCGCCGACAGAGATGGCTTTGAAGTCGATGTCGGAGCCGAACTCACCAGCGCCGAAGCACCGAGAGGGAGAGGGGTCGGACAAGGGTCCGATGCCACTCACCCCTCGGAGCCAACGAGGCAAGCCCGCCGAGATTCTTCAAAGAAGAAATCGAGCCAACGACGGAGCCAAGACAATTGTATCGGCTCCAACGCTACCACAGTCTCGGTCCCGACGCCTGCCCGAGCTCAAAGGAGTCGGAGGAGGAATATTTATTGGAACAAGTTGAGGCATCGACTGATGAGTCGGACTCTGGAGCATTTGGGCCAGTGCCTCGACTTCAAAAGTCTACTCACTACCCTCTGGAGGTCGTGATCTGACAGCCTCGATGACCTGGAGGAGTGAGATCTGTGGCTCCGCTCAGACAGCAGGGAGACGCTGGAGCCGAATGAACGGAGCCAAGGGACGGTGACCTCGATCTCTTTAGATGTCGGCTCCGATGGTCTGATCGAGCCGACCCAGGAATCTCTAATGCCTAGGCTCCGCCGGAGCCGAGGAAACCACAGATACTGCAGTCAAGACTCATCGGCTCCAGCCGGAGCCGATGAAGCAGTAGGCTTGAAGCCTTAGGCCTCGACTCTGAAGCTGGAGCCGAGGTCTTGGAAGCCTTAGAAGGTTTCCGATGACACAGAAAGGGAACCTTCAGGCTTAATCAAACCCCTTAAAATGAGTTTATTTTTCTCTCCTGCAGGACTCTAGGGCTGAAGCCATGGCATACAGCACAAGAGTCCTGCAGGTGTAAAGGTCCCAGGCAATACACACAAGAAGTGTGACCGTCTGTCAGAGACATTTTCTGACAGCACGAGTCACACTTCTTGAAGCCTGAGACCTTTGTATCCTTGGACATACTCAAGGAACCGAAGTGTAATCACACACAAAAAACACACACACACAGATTACACTGAAGGGAATTATTTAAACTAAAGGTAAGTTAAGTTAAAACTCCCTAATGAAACACATACACACCCTAAGGATAGGGAAGGAAGGGCCCGAAGGCCTTAGGGAAAGAACTATAAGTTCTTTGGAAAAAAAGGGGGCTGGATAAAAGGTAGAAGGGATAATATCCACTACACTAAGGGGAAAGAAAAATACACTAAGCTAGCTAAAGTTTAAAGAATTTAAACTAGTCTAACTTTCACTAACCTGGAGCCGGTAGAAAACACACCTCGATCGCTGTAGCGGCAAACGAGATCTGAGGTAACTCACGCCTAGCATTGTGGGATATAAGGGGAGCCGCGAGCCGGTGGAACCAACTCTCGAGCTTTTAGAGTGGCCGAGTCGGAGCAGAGGTCGGCTCCGAACCCATCCAGCAAGAATGAAGGCGAGATAGACAACTTAACATCGAAAATTTCAGGAGTCGGCCGATCGGCACTTGCGAACTGCTTCTGCTTCGGGTACAGCACAGCAAGAAAGACTGATGTAATGGCGTTGTCTGCATGTTTTATACCCCTGACGACCTGATGTCATGGAAGAAGGGACAGCAACTGTTGCAGGACCCAAGACTTTGTTAATCAGGCCAACTGAGGGCTACCTGCAAGCAGATAACCCAAATGTAATGACTGCAGCAGTGAAACACGAAGAACATCATTCCCGTCCAAGGGAACGAGAATGCTTCTGCCCTCCAAGCATGGCTGCAGGGATGTCTGAAAGAGAATTTTTCCAACTGTCTGTTTTGAAAGGAGGTGAAAAGAACTGTATGAAGAGTTCCCACATCTGGACCAAATCCAACAGTCATCTGTCCCAAGTTTCCACTCTTCAGGGTCTGTCCAATATCTGCTTAGTCTGTCTGACAAACATTTCTGCTCTGACAGGATATATGAGGCCTGAAGAATCAAAGAATGCTGCAAGACTAGCTAACAGGCCTACCAGTACCTCCTTATTTGTTTGGTACCACATGAATGTGGTGCTACCAGAGACAAATAAGCTCATAAACTTTGCCAGTCTCTGGCATAACTCCAGACTGCTTCCATTCAAATACATATCTACAACTACATAGCATCTATGGAAAGATGAACACTTGCTTAGGTTTTTGAACTTGTTCACCTTCCAAGCAATCAGACTGGATGGACTCGAGTATTCACTACTGTCTGCATTAGAGTTCCTATTAAAATCCGTGGTGCTACAATGGTGTTTACAGAAAGTAACCCCATTCTGAACAGAAGTATAGTCTTTGAGATTAGTTGAAGGTAAAACACTATTAGCTAAGGAAACTACATCAGCCCTATACATGATAATAACCTGAAGGTCTGCAGTTTAGTGAAGCATTTGTTTCTTCTTACTATGAACTACACTAGAGTTAAAAATATCTGAGGACAAAGTATTTCGTCTGGTAAGGGGTCTCTTACACTGGACCTTGTCTGTACCTAAACAGCTTGGTTCTCCCATGCCCGAACTAGGTACTCGTACAGACCCAATAGGATGTGTGAGACACCAGTACCACAGATGGCTGCAGGCTCAAATCAGAGGGTGATGGGGAGAAAGGAAGTGCAGGCCAGCTTAAGACAATAACAGACTTACAAATCGTAGGCTCACGCATCTTTTTGTTGAATTTTTTTTCTCTTTAGGTACAAATGGATTTGACTGCTGGCAGCAGTATTGGGATTCATCAAGTCAGGAGAAAACCAAACGACAGAATAATACACATTGACACCATTAAGGGCTGACTAAGGGCACCAATAATAGAAAATATATACTATGCTCCCACACAACACAGGACAAAACTACGTAAAAAAAAGGGCAGAAACAGTTTAAATTGTGCTAAACCAAGTTTTATAACTTGTCTAGTTTAGTAAACAGAGCACACAGTCATAGTGTCAAGTAAAATGCACTTGTCCAACTAGTAACAAAAAATAAACATATGTCCTTAAGTTTAATACAAATCTTTTTAAAACAGCACAAATAAGCATTTACTTAGATTCCCTTGGCAGAAATGAAAACATCTTCACAGAAAATGCAAATAAAGTAATTTGCAGTAAAATTGTGATTTAACAAAAACAGCTACAGCAGTGTTAAATCAGAAGTAAACATCATAAAAATGAAGAAAAAAAGTGAAAAAAATGCAATATTTTCCTGTCAAACCTTCTAAAGGTAGCAGATAAATGAAACAAGTGGCCTAGTGATCAACTGACACCACAAAACTTCAATTTCTGAATACAAGTCATCAACCACTTTACAACAACCCAATAACTGCTTAAAAGTCGTTTTAAGCATACAAAAACAGCAGTAAGTTAGAATTCCCAGAGGAATTAACAGCAGTAGTAAACATTAAGAATATTAAAATAACAAAATTAACATATGTATGCATATACATATATATATATATATATATATATATATATATATCCATATCTATATGGATCCCCTTCATTTGATCGACTTTCCTGAAATGCCAATTACCATATGGCAGAGACCATATGACCAACATTTCGGAAGGTCGAATAGTGTGAATGGAGATAGTCATACATTGCAGAATGGGAAATTTGCCATTTTCCACAGTATAGTGCAATCTCTGACTTGATATACTTGATTAGTAATGGGTGTGGGGGGTGCAGGGGGCAAGAAAACACAAAAGCAAACAAAAAAAAATGTTTTTATTTTTTGTATTTTAGTTTCAACCTTCCAAAATGTCAGTCATATGGTCTCGGCCGTATGAGGTTCAGCATTTCAGGAACTCGATCAAATGAAGGGGATTCATAGATATACATATACACACAAACATATGGGTCTATCTCAGATGATCGATTTTTCTGAAACCTTGAAATTCATACTTTCGAGACCATATGATCAAGTTTCCGAAAACTCAACAAAAAAAACACAAAAATCTACCATTTTTTTTACACTTTATCGGGGGGGCAAGCCCCCCCTACAGTCTCTACAAATTATAAATACCAACCCCCAAATCCCACTACAGTGACAAAAAGAGTAAATTTCCCAATCCGCACTGTAACCTCGATCTCCATTAACAAGCTTTGGGTTTTCAAGAACTCGATCATATGGTCTCAACCGTATGAATTTCGAGTTTCTGAAAACTTTATCAACCGAGAGGAACATATATATATATATATATATATATATATATATACACACACACACACACACACACACACATATATATATATATATATATATATATATATATATATAGATAGATAGATTATACACATATATAAAACAGAAAAAAGTACATAAGAGTGAAGAGAAAAAAATCCTCCAAAGGGATCTTATTGGAATGTGGAAGCTGTAATCTACGAATACAGGCTGCTGAGGAGGATTCAACTGTACGAGTCCAACAGCTGGCAGTAAAAGACTGAATTCTTTGCGACAAGGGTCAGTTTTCCCTTAATGGGAGGGGCTTAGCCAATCACCTATCACAGCATGTCAGAGGAGGGGATTCTGAGCTGTGGAAAGCTGCCAGTGTGGATATGTACAGGCACAGAAAGTACAGTTGTGTACCTACCATAAATGTAGATGTTCGAGTGTATTCACTGTTGCAGTCATTACACTTGGGTTATCCTGCTGGCAGGCTACCCGCAGTCGGCCCGAGTTCCAAAGTCTAGGTCCAGCGTCGGTTGCTGTCGCCTTTTCCCTGACATCTGTGCGCCAGGGGTATAAAAGATGCTACCGACGCCATTTTCTTCAGTTTTTCTTGCCCCAGATGTCAGGTGCCCCCGAATAGGAAGGCTGGAAAAAATTATGCATGTACTAAAATAAACATTTTCTTCATCTACAAGCAAATACACCACATAGGTTGTATAGAGTTGAGAAGTACAGAAGGGGGATGGTGGGTGGGTAATCTGGACTGCAACAGTGAATACACTTGAACATCTACATTTATGGTAGGTACACAACTGTACTATGTTCATCATGTTTCACTGTTGCAGTCATTACACTTGGGTAGAATCCCAAAGCTGAGGTTGGGTGACTGGGCCTAAATAGGATTAGGAGAGGTTACCAGGCCCTGCAGAACTGCAGTGGAAAGCCCGCTCTGGATTTAGAGTAGAGAGGTAAGTGGTAGCACTTGGTGAAAGTGTGCACTGAACTCCAGGTTGCAGCCTCTAAAATGTCTTTGATTGGTACTCCTCTGAGAAAGGCTGCTGAAGTGGCTGATGCTCTGGTAGAATGTGGCCTAATGCCCTTAGGCACTGATTTGCCATGTTGTGCATAGCAGAAGCGAATGCAGTGTCCTATCCATTTTGAAATTGTCTGCTTTGAGATAGGCTTTCCTTGTGATCCTGCAGCATAAGATACAAACAGTTGCTCAGTTTTTCTGAAAGCTTTTGTTTTGTCCAAGTAGAATCGTAGCTGTCTGTGTATATCCAAAGCGTGCAGAAATCTCTCCCCTTTATTCTGGGGATTTGGATAGAAAGTAGGCAAATGAATGGTTTGGTTAAGAGCCACACTGGTACCCACCTTTGGCATAAATGTTGGGTTTGTCCTTAGAGAGACCCTGTCCTGATGAAAAATGATGAAAGGTTCCACTGCCATTAATGGATGTAACTCTGAGACTCTTCTTGCTGAAGTTATTGCTAGGAGCAGAACAGTTTTCCATGATATGAACTTAATATCAGCTGTGTTGGCTGGCTCAAAAGGAGGCAGTGTGAGCTTTTCTAAAACAAAATTGAGGTCCCAAGTATAGGTATTGGTGCTCTCCTTGGGGGTCTTATGTTTTTTGCCCCACTGAGGTACTGCCTTAGTAGTGGATGTGAAAAAATAGGAGGTTCCGTATTGTAAAGAGCTGAAATGGCAGAGGCATGGATCTTAATAGATGAGAAGGATAGGCCTTTGTCCAGCATCTCAGTTAGGTATTGTAAAATCTGAGGTATATTTGGTACAAGTGGTTCGAGTCCTTGTGCCTGGTTCCAAGCACAGAATCTCTTCCATTTTTCTGCATAAGATTTCCTAGTGCTGGACCTCCTGGCTTCTAAAATGACATCCATAACAGCTTTAGAGAGAGGTGTGGTCTGAGTGACTATATTATCTGCCATGCAGCCAGATTTAAGGTTCTGAGTTGACTCTGTAGAATCTGGTTGTTTTGTTGAGTCAGAAGATGAGGAATTTGAGGTAAAGGCCAGGCTGGGCCTTGAGACAAGCTCTTTAGGATTGGGTACCAGTGCTGGCGTGGCCAGTCTGGGGCAATCAGGATCATTTTGGCTTCTCTTGTCTGACTTTTAGGAGCACCTTGGGAAGAAGAGGCAGTGGAGGGAAGGCATAAACTGTCAGGGATTTCCAGCTGAATGAAAGAGCATCCAATTTTCATGCTTGTGAGTGATAAGTCCTTGTGCAGAATTTCTGTAGTTGGCAGTTGTGAGGGGAGGCAAAAAGATCTATGTCTGGGCATCCCCATTTCCTTGTTATCATGCTGAAGACCTTTGGATTTAGTTTCCATTCGCGTGGATCCATGAGATTTCTGTTTAGTTCGTCTGCCAGTGTATTTTTCGTTCCTGGCAGGAATTGTGCCTGCAGATGTACTTGATAGGTCAGTGCTGTGTTCCACAAAGTCATGGCTTGCCTGCAGAGGTGGTAGGAATGTGTGCCCCCTTGCTTGTTTATGTACCACATAACTGTGGTGTTGTCCGTCTTTAGTAATAGTTGTCCTGGATGTAGTAGATCCTTGAAAGCTGTCAGGGCATTCTGTACAGCTAGCATCTCTTTTTGATTGATGTGAAGATGTATTTGTTCCTTGGCCCTGTGCCCTGAATACATTTTCCTGCCATGTGTGCCCCCCAGGCATAATCCAATACATCCGTTGCTATTGTCTGCCTGGCTGTGGATAAGGTAAAAGGCTGTCCCTTGTTGTGGTGACAGGCCCGGGACCACCATCGAAACTCCTGTTGTAGACAGGGAATTATAGTTATTATTGCTTCCAGGCTGAGGCAATGTTGAGTCCAAACACTTTTTAGATATTGTAGTTTCCTCATATGTAGTCTTGCATATGGAATTAGTAGAATGCAGGATGCCATGAAGCCCAGGGCCTGCAGAATTTTTCTTGCAGGGAGCTGGGTCTTTGTTGCTATCATTTGAAAGTAATGAGTCAGTTGCCATTGTTCGTCTGGCGTGAGATAAGCCATCTGGGCAGTTGTATTTAAGCTCGCACCCAGGAATATTATCTCTTGAGAGGGCACTAGTTTTGATTTCTATTCGTTTACTGTGTACCCTAGGCAAATTAATAATCTTTTTACAAACGCCAGATATGTTAGTAGAATGTCCTTGCTCTCTGCTTGAATAAGGCAGGCGTCCAAGTAGGGATATATTTGAATTCTTTGTTTGCAAAATGCAATTACTGGTGCCAGGCATTTTGTGAAGACCCTGGACGCAGTAGATAAGCCAAAGGGCAGTGCAGAGAATTGGTAATGCATTGAGCCAGCTATGAATCTGATGTATCTTCTGCAAGATTGTCTGATTGGAACATGCAGGTATGCCTCCTTGAGGTCCAAAGTAACTAGCCAAGCCTTTTTGCCCAGCATGGGTAGAAGTTGCTGCAGTGTTAACATTTTGAATTTTGGAACATCCAGGAAAGTATTTAGGAAGGACAAGTCCAGTATTGGTCTCCAGGCTTTTTCCTTTCTGGGTACCAGGAAAAGTCTTGAGTAAAATCCTTGTCCCTGTTCTTGCTGTGGTACTCTTTGAATAGCTGCCATGTCCATGAGAGCAGCAATTTCCTTTTGTGCCTCTGCCCATTGGTTTGTGGCAGGTCCGGCATACCTTTTGATTATGGAAGGGTGTGAAAGTGGAACTTGTAACCCTGAGAAACTATATTCAGTACATATTTGTCCTGGGTGATTATGTGCCAATTTTGTGAGAAAAGTGCTAGCTTTCCCCCTAGGGGTGCTGCCAAAAGGTAAGTGCTTGGCCTTTGTAGAGGGAAGTTATTGGGACTGTTTCCTATAAGGTTGTGATTTGTCTTCACCTCCTTTGGGGGCAGAAGCACCCCATTGTTTAGGTCTGTAGGAGCCTTGGGGCGGAGATCTGCCTCTTGGGCGTCTGTATCTGCCTCTTTGTGGCCTGACACCGAAAAGGACCAATTTTTTGAAGGCCAGTTTCTGCTAAACCTAGGTGGTTGAAGCTGTAAGAAATCATTTACTGTCTGCATTGATTTTGCTTTATCCTCCATTTTCTTTAACACCTCTTCTGCCTTAACACCAAACAAAGTATCATGCTGTAGTGGAGCATCCAATAAGTTTACTTTAACATGTTCAGGTAAACTTTGTTCTTTCAACCAAGCATGCCTTCGAATGACAGAGCCTGTAACTGAGGCTCTGCAAGAAGCCTCTAATGAATCAAAACCACATTGCAGAATATGCTTTCCAACTTGTTCAGCTGCATGCAATAAATCCTGCATTTCCTTAATGTCAGGACTTTCTGAGTTTGTAAGCATTTTCTGTTTCAACAAAGACAAGCGGTACTGTTGATATTTAAACATGTGAAACTGACAGTTTAAAGCCCTTACAGCTAAAGTAGCAGAAGTGTAAACTTTTTTCCCCCATCTATCCAGAGCTCTAGAATCCCTATCAGAGGGGACATGGTTTTTTGCAGTGGAAGCCTTAACCCCTTTGGGACCCTTGAGAAATTGTTTCTGGGTCAGCACCAGGGTTTTTATAAAGAAATTTATGAGAGTCAGGGACTCTGTAATACCTGAATGGATGACTGGTGCAGGGGGTAAAGAATCAGGCGAAAGACTGGATTCAGAAAAAACATCATCAACAATATCAAGCACAGTGGGGGGGATAGCCGGGGCCTGTGCTGAGGCAGTAAAAGAAAGTCTCTGAGCCTTTTCTTGGATTCTGAATAATCCTGGCTCTCCCAGTGGAAATGCTTCCTCATGGTGTGCAGAGTTTCCCCAAAAGAATAATTCTCATGTGGAGAGGCTGAAGGTATAGATTCTTCAGCATCAGAGTCCTCATAAGGAGGGAGAGAATAGCCCTGATCTGAAGGGGAATCTGAGGAAATAGAAACCTGGTCAGAGGAATCGTAGTCAGTGTCTTGCCTTTTATCAGGAGGGGGATGGAACCCCTGATCAAAGTAATTAAGTCTTCGGCCATTTTAAGCATCTGTTTCTTTGGCATGGATGACTTTCCAGGAGAATGCTGTACTTGTTTCCTTGTCTTTAATGGTGTTTTTGATTGTGCCTTGGCTGCTGCAGTGGACTTAATAGTAAGCTGTGAAGGTCTGAAAACACCCTCAGAAGCTGATGCCTGCTCAGCGGCTCCGGACCCATCTGAGGGAATAGTTTCTGTTGGCCCAATACCTTGACTATACAAAGGCCTAGTTATCTCCACGTGGGAGTCGGATATGGCCTGTGGCTCTGAGGTAGCAGGTGTCAGGGGCTGCGAAAGCGCCTCACTGAGAACAGGCGACTGGCCTAGAAGAGGATTCTTCGTCGGTTTTGGACCTCGGATGCCTGTCCTTTTCATTGTCTTTGCGTTTTTTATGAATTCTGGTCGTTGGTTGCTCCGACGGCATTATGTAGTTAAACCTTCGGCCAAAGTAATGTAAAGCAAAATCAAACTGACGCTTAATCGTGCGTTTGTTGAATCTAGCACAAAATCGACAACTAGTAACGTAGTGGTCAGGACCTAGGCAAGGAATACAGTAAGAGTGAAAATCCTTATGAGGTATTTGCTTCCCACAAGAAATACAATTGTTAACTTTTACTGACATCGGTCTGGAGCAAGAAAAAGTTTCCCCAATGGGGTACTTAGCTTTATTGAAGACTTTGGTTCTGAAACTCTATTTCGAAAATCTCAGGAGTCGGCCGACCAGCACTTGCAAACTGCTTTTGATTCGGGCACCGCGCGGCAAGAAAGACTGAAGACCGCAAATGCTCTCAGTTGTGACAGGATCCAATAAAGGTACGGGCACCGCGCGGCAAGAAAGACTGAAGACCGCAAATGCTCTCAGTTGTGACAGGATCCAATAAAGGTAGTCCCACAAAACTCAAGGATATATGGTGGCGAAGATGAAATCGCTCAAAGACTCTTCAGTCCATAAACCAGACAGTCTAATGGTACAAGTAGATTTATTAGACAAATGAACAAACGAAACTCAGTACAAATAAATAAGGACCGTTTAGACAAAAGGATTAAGCGCTTTCATTTCCCCCAATGGGAAATTTCATCAGAATAATTAATGGACTTCTTCTTACGTATATATACAAGTCTTTCTTAGTTAATTGACTCAATTAAACAACTCAATTAAGATTTAAAAACATGGTTCAGCTCATCTTAATTAGGAAATTCCAAAGGGCTTATACTTAAAAAAAATTCCCTTAAAAAACTTTTAGAAAACACTGTGTCTGAAAATAAATGAATAAAACACATGAAAGCAACACCAAACCTTTGTCATCATCTAGATGAGACATAAAACATGAAATATAGTATGTGTAAAATGTATAAAATATATAAATAAATATAAAATATTATATATATATATAGATATCCATTAATAAATGAAATGAATGAAATTGTTGTTGTTGAAACACATTAATGTTATTAGATGTTTGAAATGTTGTCCTTATGATTGTCTCAAAATAAAATAATATATATATATATATATATATATATTTGTTATATTAAAATATTAAGATATGGGATACAGATTTGTTGTCGTTACATATGATGTTGAAACGGATGGCCCTAATAAATGAAATAACAAATGAATATAATAAATTGTATACACATTTCTTGTTATATAAACACATATGATATAGTGTAAAAAAATGAATTCTATTTCAAATCTATTGTTTTTTTTGTTCTATTTTGTTGTTAGTTTTAACTTTATTAGCCCTTAACCTGAGGGCAGGTAAAATTGACACATAGTCATTCATTCCTGGGGGTGTGTTGGCATCAAGACGTAGTTGCCATATCAGTACTCTAAGTTAACTGGTTTTCCCAATCACCACCCCTACTGTCCCTTGGTAGTATTTCCAATACCCAACATTTGAAGTTGGCTTCCTTACAGATCAATGTGTGTCTAAAGAGTGCGTTTGTTTCCTTTTTCCTATTGACATCGTACCTATGTTCATATGTTCTTTGTCTTAAATGCCTCTCTGTCTTTCCTACATAATAGGCCCAACAGTAGGAGCAATAAACTAAATACACTATATCCCTTTTTTGTAACAAGAGTAATGCTGCTGGCTTCTAAAAACTAATGAAATGGTGGGTATTTTTAGTTCACTAATGTTCGCTATGAATGTACATTGAGAACACCTACCACCGCGAAAAGTTCCTTTCTTTTTATTGTTTCTTCATTCTCATACCTAACTCTCTCAAAAATATTTTAGAAAAAAGGGGGATGGCTGGTGGGTAACCCAGACTGCAACAGTGAATACACTCGAATATCTACATTTATGGTAAGGGTACACAACTGTACTATGTTCTTCGCGTTTCACTGCTGTAGTCATTACATTTGGGTAGAATCCCAAAGCAATGGATGGGAGGCTGGAACTAAATAGCATTAGGAGCGGCTATAAGGCCCCGCAGAACTGCAGTGGCAAAGCCTGCCATGGTCTTAGAGAAGAGAGCCAAATGATAACGCTTTGCAAATGTATAAACAGAGCTCCAAGTAGCAGTTTCTAGAATGTCTTTGGTTGGAGCTCCTCTGAGAAAGGCTGCTGAGGTAGATGCAGCCCTGGTGGAATGTGACCTGATTCCCTTGGGCACCAGTTTACCATGATGCAAGTAGCAGAAATTAATGCAGTGGCTTATCCACTTTGAAATAGTCTGCTTTGAAATGGCCTTCCCCTCTGAACCTGCAGCAAATGCCACCAGAAGTTGCTCACACATTCTTAGAGATTTGGTCCTGTTAAAGTAGAATCTTAGTTGTCTGTGTACGTCCAAGGAATGCAGAATCCGCTCCCCCTTGTTCTGCAGATTTGGGTAAAATGTTGGCAGGTGAATAGTTTGGTTAAGAGCCACACTGGAAACAACCTTAGGCATAAAGGAAGAACTGGTCCTGAGGGACACCCTGTCTGGGTAAAATGTAATAAAAGGCTCCACAGCCATGAGGGCCTGTAGTTCTGAAACCCTTCTTGCTGAAGTGATTGCCAGAAGGAAAGCTGTTTTCCAAGATAAAAACTTTATATCCGCAGTAACTGCTGGTTCAAAAGGAAACAGGGTGAGCTTTTCCAGCACAAAATTGAGGTCCCATGCAGGAGTTGGTGATCTTCTGGGAGGCCTTACATTTTTGGCCCCTCTAAGATACTGTTTTAGCAGAGGATGAGAAAAGATGGGAGGCTCTGTGTTGTAATGAGCCGAGATGGCAGAAACATGGATTTTTATTGAAGAAAAAGATAGGCCCTTGTCAAGCATCTCAGTCAAGTATTGTAAAATCTGAGGAATATTTAGCTTTGCTGTGTCCGTTCCTTCTTGGTTCCAAGCACAGAATCTCTTCCATTTATCAGGATAAGATTTTCTAGTACTAGGCCTTCTGGCTTCCAAAATGACACCCATCACAGATTTACTGAGAAGTGTTGTTTGAATAATTACATGATCAGCCATGCTGCCAGATTCAGAGATTGGAGCTGATTGTGCAGAATTTGATTGCTCCTGTTGAAAAAGTAGATGAGGCATTTGAGGCAAGTACCAAGGAGGGAGTTGAGACATATCCCTTAGAATTGGGTACTAGTGCTGGCGAGGCCAGTCTGGGGCAATTAGGATCATTTTTGTTTTTTCCTGTCTGACCTTTAGTAAAACCTTTGGGAGAAGAGGCAGAGGAGGAAAGGCATAGACTGATAGGTTTTTCCAACTGAAGGATAGGGCATCAACTTTCCATGCTTGTCTATGATAAGTCCTTGTGCAGAATTTGTCCAGTTGATAATTTTGGGGAAAGGCAAATAGATCTATGCCTGGACTCCCCCATTTCTCTGTTATCATGCTGAAGACTTGTGGATCCAGTTTCCACTCACGAGGGTCCATAAGGTTTCTGCTTAGGTCATCTGTCAGAGTATTTTGTTTTCCTGGCAGGAATTGAGCTTGAAGATGTACTTGGTAAGTCAAGGCTGTGTCCCCCAATGCCATGGCTAGTCTGCATACGGGGTAGGAATGTGCACCCCCTGCTTGTTTATGTACCACATAACCGTGGTGTTGTCCATCTTTATCAGTAGTTGTCCTGGATGAAGTAAGTCCTTGAAGGTTGTCGGGGCATTCTGAACAGCTAACATCTCTTTCTGGTTGATATGCAGATGCATTTGTTTTGGACTCCATATGCCCTGAATGCATCTCCCTGCCAGGTGGGTCCCCAAGCATAGTCTCGTCTGTCTGTAGTTAGGGTTTGGGTGGCAGGGGGTAGAGTGAAAGACCGTCCCTTGTTCTGGTGACATGTCTCTGCCCAGCAAAGAAACTCCTGTTGTAGGCAGGGAATGAGAGGAATCATTGTTTCCAGACTGTGACAATGCTGACTCCATAAATTTTTTACATACCATTGTAGTTTCCTCATATGCAGTCTTGCATACGAAATTTGTAGAATGCAGGATGCCATGAACCCCAAAGCCTGCAATATCTGTCTTGCAGATAACTGGGTTTTTTTGCCATCTGTTTGAAGTATAGTCAGTTGCCTTTGTTTGTCTGGCGTAAGGTAAGCAATCTGGGCAGTTGTATTCAAGCTTGCACCCAGGAATGTAATTTTTTGAGAGGGTACCAGTTATGATTTCTTTTCGTTTATTGTGTACTCTAGGCATGTTAGAAGCCTTTTTACAAATGCCAGATATTGAAGAAGAATGTCCTTGTGTTCTGCTTGAATGAGACAGTCATCCAATTAAGGATAGATTTGTATGATTCTTTGTCTGCAAAATGCAATCACTGGTGCCAGGCATTTTGTAAAGACCCTGGGTGCAGTAGATAAGCCAAGGGGCAGTGCAGATAATTGGTAATGCATAAAATCTTCCTTGAAGCGGAGGTATCTTCTGCACGATTCCGTTATTGGGATATGCAGGTATGTCTCTTTTAAGTCTAGAGTCACTAACCAAGCGTTCTTGCCCAGCATGGGCAGAAGCCGTTGTAAAGTCAGCATTTTGAATTATGTGATGTCCAAGAATGTGTTCAAAATCGATAAATCCAGTATTGTACGCCAGGCATTGTCTTTTCTGGGTACCAGGAACATTCTTGAATAAAAATCTTGTCCTTTTTCCCGTTCTGGTACTGGTTGAATAGTCCCCATATCCATGAGGAAGTAACTTGTTTCTGAGCCTCTGCCCATTGATTTTGTGGCAGATCTGGCCAACCGTTTGGAATTGGCAAGGTATGGAAATGAAATCTGTACCCCTAGGATACTATGTTTAATAACCACTTGTCTTGGGTTATTAACTGCCAATTTTGAGCATGAAGTGCTAATTTTCCCCCCAAGGGGGCTGCCAAAAGATAAGTGCTTGGTGATGGTAGAGGGAAGTCATTGAGACTGCTTACTGTAGGGTTGTGCTTTGTTTCCTCCAGATTTAAAGGTAGAGGCACCCGATTGCTTTGACCTGTAAGAACCCTGTGATTGGTATCTAGAGCCTTTTGAGTGACTGGATTTACCTTGTGAGGCTCTGTTGGACACATGAAAGGACCAATTTTTAGTAGGCCAGTGTCTACTGAATCTGGGTGGCTGCACTTGTAAGAAATCTTTTACAGTTTGCAAAGATTTAGCTTTGTTTTCCATTTTCTTTAAAACCTCTTCTGCCTTATTACCAAACAGAGTATCATGCTGTAAAGATGCATCCAACAATTTAGCTTTAACATGATGAGGCAGATTTTGCTCCTTGAGCCAGGAATGCATTCTAATCACAGATCCAGTAACTGCGGCCCTGCAAGAGGCCTCCAAGGAATCAAAACCACATTGCAAAGTATGCTTTCCAACCTGTTCTGCTGCATGCAATAATTCCTGTAATTCTTTATTTTCCACACATTCAGAAATCAACATAATTTTCTGTTTCAATAATCCCATAACATGCTGTTGATATTAAAGCATATGAAAAGTACAGTTTTGTACAACCCACTTGTTATGACTGCAGATGCATCCATGAAGGACATCTGGCAGTTTAAGGCCCTAATTGCCAAGGTTGCAGATGTATAAACCTTCTTTCCCCATCTATCCAGCGCCCTGGAATCTCTATCAGAGGAAGTAGGATTCTTGGCTGTAGAGGCCTTTAAACCTTTGGGACCCTGTGAGATAGTTTCAGGATTTTTGAATAAACATTTGTGGGAGTCTGGAACCCTGTAATACCTGTCTGGCATACTAGGGGCTTCAGGATTTTTGAATAAACATTTGTGGGAGTCTGGAACCCTGTAATACCTGTCTGGCATACTAGGGGCCGGAGGTAGGGAATCAGGAGCCATGCTTGATTCCAAAAACAAATCATCAACAATGAATAAAACGGAAGGTACAGCCAAAGGCCTATGCTGAGGAAGAAGAAGGAAATCCCCAAGTCTCTTTTTTGATTCAGAGAAATCCTGACTCTCCCAATGAAAATGTTTTGTTAAAGTATGCAAGGTTTCTCCAAAAGAATAATCCTCAGGAGGAGATGCAGATGGGATGGATTCTTCTGCATATGAATCCTCATAGGGTGGTATAGAAAATTCCTGATCAGAAGAGGAATCAGAAGAAATAGAAACCTGATCTGAAGATTCATAATCAGTGTCCTGCCTAGGCCTGTTATCGGGGGGGGGGGGACCCCTGATCAAGGTAATTAAGTCCTCAGCCATTTTGATCATCTGTTTTTCAGGCATGGGGGCCTGAGCACGTGGCTCATGCGTCATTTTTTTAGACTTAGAAGTTGTTTTTGTTTTTGAAGCTGGCGTCGGTTTTATATAGAAATGTTAAGGCCTGAAAACACCCTCAGAAGCCGGTGCCTGCTCAGCAGCTCCAGACCCATCCGAGGGAGAGACATCCGTGGGTACAATACTGAGAATCTCACGGCATACCGGTCTCCGCATGGGTCTCGGTAGAGGCCTGCGACTCAAAAGTAGCGGGCATCAGGGGCTGCGAAAGCACCTGACTGAGTACCGGCGAACCGGCGACTGGCTTAGGAGAAGTTTCGTCGTCTGTTTTGGACCTCAACGGTCTGTCTCTGTCCTTTTCTTTGCGTTGTTTGTGAACTCCAGTAGTCGGATTGCTATCCGGTGACATTTCAGGGTAATTAAATCTGGATCCAAAATATTTTGAAGCAAAGATATACCGATGCTTAATAGTGCATTGGTTAAATCTAGCACAAAACCGACAGCAAGGCACGTTATGATCTGGGCCTAGGCAAGGAATACAATACAAATGAAAATCCTTATGAGGTATTTGCTTCCCACAAGTAATGCAATTATTAACTTTTACTGACATCAGTAAGGCGCAAGAAAAAGTTTCCCCAACGGGGTACTTAACTTTAATTGAAGACTTTGGTTCTGAAACTCGAATGCGAAAATTTCAAGAGTCGGCTGACCGGCACTTGCGAACTGCTTCGGGCACCGCGCAGCAAGAAAGACCGAATAAAATGGCATCGGCTGCATGTTTTATACCCCTGACGACCTGATGTCATGGAAGAGGAGACGCAGGACCCAAGACTTTGATATTCAGGCCAATTGAGGGCAACCTACCAGCAGATTACCCAAATGTAATGACTGCAACAGTGAAACACGAATAACATCCACTCCTGCTAGACATGTTTTTGATTTTTAGGCTGTTTTTATAAGTGAGTACTATGCAAGTTTATATCAGTACCACATATTGCACAATACTTATAATGGGCTGATTACCCTCTTTTAGACTTTAACCTGATTGGTTGTTTCACTTTTTAAATAGTCATCAGTTGTGGAGTTTTATTTAGTATGGTTTGATGAAGCGGAGTTGAGATCCGTGAAAGCGCTTACCTGTTCAAGTTTTTCGAATAAAGTACTACTGTCTCTGCTGTGTTTGGAACCTTTGTGGTCGTCTTTGGCACTTCAATTTTATTTCCTCTGTGGTTCCTTTATCGATTACGAGGTTTTTCTTCATTTATCTATCATATAGGTTCATAGGTTCATAGATTAGTACTAGGCTAACTGCTCTTGTGAGCCATTTTAAGCCTAGCCAATTATCCCTTGTAAGACTCAAACCTTGTACCTTGTGTTTGTAAGGCAAACACCTTAACCATTAGGCCACCAGCTCTGCCTCTGGGGGAAGGAGAATCTTGAGCATCCTGGGAAGAGCCTTAAGATTTTCAGAACCACATCACCTTTACCCCACACTGATTCCTACAGAAGAATCATTGCAGGGTGGAGAAGCGGATCTTGATGGCAGACAAAGTCTTCCCATCCTTCTCACTCTGGACCAAGGTATCTCGAACTGTTTTACCAAACAGGGTGGAACCATCATAGGGAACGTTTGTAAATGACACCCTGAAGGGCTCTGAGAAAACACAAAGCCAGAGCCATACAGGACGTCTGATGACTACGCCTGTCTCGGCCACCCTAGAGGCACCTTCCACAGCATGTGATAGGAGCATCATGGAAATATTCGATATCGACATTAGGTTGGCCATACCTGAGGAAAACACCTTCTCCACTGCTGACATGGACCCTGGAGCAGACTCAGTGACCTCTTTGACCAGGTCCCTCTGCAGTCTGATAACATGTGCCAAGTAATTCAACGCACATAAAACAAAAGTGGCTGAGGCGTAAGCCTGCTTTTCGAAACAGTCCATGGCCCGAGACTCACTGTCTGGAGGATAGACTGTAGAGCTCTTTCTTGGTGGCTGCCACAACCACCATGGCATTGACTTGGGATCCCTTTGACCAGTGCTGTCTATCTGATGGGGCACTTGGGGATAGGTTCAATCATATCCGGTTCCTTCCATGCCCTAGATAAAATCAGATCCACAAGGAGATCCACGGGAGGGGACACCCAGGAGGTAGAGGGTTGTGTGCCAAACGCCTCCAGGAATACTGACTCATCCAGGTTGGGCTTCTGGGTATATCACCCACCATGCTGACACAGGATTTCCATGATGACACCAAAGGAGACATCCTCCGGGGGTGATCAGGGGGAACCCTCCCCTTCCTCCAAGTTGGTAACTTCTGAGAGGGACTCTGGCGGGGAGTCCAAGTGCCTCCTCTTGCACGTGTGCTTCAGAGGGGGCTCCTCAGGGAAAATTCTGGGGAAAACTCAGAAGCTTCAGGGAGCACCTGGGGGGGGGGGTCCTCCTGGGGCAAAGTGGCAACAGACTGCCCCTGAGGGGGCAGGATGGCAGACTCCGGCCCAGAAAAAGAGAAAGCCAGGACGGACTCAGAGGATGATAGTGTCAAGGGTCTCAAAGGGGCTGAGAGGACCCTCTGCACCACATCGAAAGCAGAAGGCAAATGGATCCCTGAAGCTGGGATGACCAAGGTCGGATCTGCCTCCCTTTGCCCCTAGGGAGGAGCTGGAGCCGAACCTTCTGTCGTTGAAACTCCGAGAAGAAGAGACAACTCCAAAAGCCTCAAAGTAGACACTATCCCCTCAGATCCAACGCCCGGGCTTCAGCTCCAAACACGTCGGGGCTGATCCACTCAGGGCAATGGTCAGCAATGAGGTATCTGGAACCATTGGTGCAAACCCATCGACACTGTGGAACCTCAGACCCAACGTCTCCAAAACCAGGGGTCAGATCGGAAAAGGAGTAATCAGTAAGGAGGAGGACTGTATGCCCCCGGCCCCGGTGGGAGACGGAGCAGACAAGACTCCCAAATGAATCTGGGTGCAGATGAATTTCTGAATCATCCTATCCAGCTCTGCTTTCAACAGACTCCAAGAGGACCAGATGGAACAGGCCACAGACTCGGGCCTGGAGTGGTACAGAGGAGAAGCTGAGAAGGGAGATTGGGACCAAGTGACCTCTGACTCCCATGAGAAGCAAGGCAAATGGAGCAGAGGAGAACCCGGGCGGGATTTGGCCGGGGGTTCTGCTGAGGAAGTGTGCTTGGGGGACAGCTTTCTAGGCCAATCATAGGTTCATAGGTAGGTACTAGCCTATTGGCCCAAGGGCCTACGTAAGCCTAGCCAGCAAGGTTTCCTGGCTTACGCCACTCAAGAAAGTTATTTTCCTGTGCCACTGTCAAGCAGAGACACAGAAGTGATCCCCGGGGTGTATTTCCTATTTCTCATCCACTCATCAAGATTTTTCTTGAAGTGTGCTAATGAAGAACTTTGCTTGACATAGATTGGTAGCCTGTTCCTGAGTATGGGAAGTCTCTGGGAGAGGAATCTATCCCTCCAGCATGCCCCGTTTATTGTGGTGACAAGGTTTAGGTCCCTAGAGCATGTAGCTCAGAGGGATTGGGATTTCTTTAGGTGTAGCATGTTCAACAGCTCTGGGTTTGACATAGCTTTATATGTTAGGCAGAGATCACCTCGGAGTAGGCAATATGCTACGGAGTAAAGCTGGAGTTTTTTGAGGCGGTCAGTGTACGGCATTTGTTTGAGGCCAGTAATCCTCTTTGTGAGGTACTTCTGTGGCCTTTTCAGCTGCTACAGATGTCTTGTGAGGTAAATTCCAAAAGGAGCGTTGTACTCTATAATGGGTCAAATGAGTGTCGATTAGAGGGGAACAATGACCTCTTTTATCCTGGATGAGAACCCTTTTATGATGAGGTGTGCCATGTAGTAGGACTTCCTGACTACTGTGGTGATGTGACTATCAAAGGAGAGACTACTGTCCACCTGGGTCCCAAGGTCTCTTATTTGGTGGTGTTTCTCTCTGTCCCTGGCTTTCTAGCAGGAGGTTGAGTCCCAGAGGTTGGGACAGAGAAAGATGAAGCAGAGGCCTCAGAAGGAGGAGGTGGGGAGTAGGCCTTTTAGAATGATCTTATTCCTCCTGTCAATCAATGTGTGGGGGTTGAAGCCCTTGCAGATCGAGCAGGAGGTGCCCAACTGTGGAACACCCAGGCATACTATGTACAGAGTGTGGCCACCAGAAGGGGGTAGTTATGGCCACACATTGAGCACTTCCTAAAGCTCGGCTTGGGGGTCTCAGCCATGGCTATGGGAAAAAGGTCAGACACACACACATGCTCACAGATAGGAGAAATAGCAAGAAAGTGAAGCAAAAAAGTTTTTTTTTAATGTTTGTTTTTTGTACAGAACTGATGCCTGAGCGCAAAAAGGGGTAGGGTGAAAAGACACTGAGAAAGAGAGAGACACGAGATGAAAGAAGCAAAAAACTTTCACGCACCCACTGAGGAAACTTGGAGCTGAAGGATAACGCTGCTGTTTGTTTGAACATGAGGCAAATGAGATCTGAGGGGAGACAGAAGCATTATGGGATGGAGGAGGAGCTTGGATTTTGGATCCAAAGCTGAAGTATGCAGCAGAGTTGGATCTGTGGCAGGAGCCAGGTCCCTCAGGTTGAAGATCAAATGAGAACATCAGATTGAAAATAAATATCATTTGAGAGATGAGGAATCTTCAGAGGTTAGCAGGAGTGATTAACATTATTTTTTTTTTTTTTTTTTTAAATACAGCCTCTCACTCTCTGCCTTGAATTTCTGGACTTCATATCAATGCACCACCAATAACATGTCTTGAGCTGCTAACACTGTTGAGAGTCAAGTAAAAATGGTGAAAAAGACGACAGCAGTAACGCAAGAAAAAAAATTGCATGTTTTGAGTATCAAAGAAGCAGCTAAGCCACAGCACATTATTAGTAGGTAGATAGGTCACTGGGGAATGCACAATAGCAAGTGGGAATAAAGGGCTAAACAAAAGTCTTATTGCAGGCAAAACAGCAAGCAATCCTAGAAAGCAAAAGTTATGTGAAATTAGCCAATGTCAGTTTAACTATAAACCTTTGAATATTCCACACCTACACGAGATGTGCCTTGTTCCCCATCAGCCTATATTAAGTCTATTTACTTAGTGGAAACGTTCACAGGTTCATAGGTAGGTACTAGCCTATCAACCCTGGGGCCTATATAAGCCTAGCCAAACAAGTTTCCTGGCTTTTGCCACCCAAGAAAATTATTTTCCTGCGCCTCTGTCGAGCAGAGGCGCAGAAGTGATCCCTGGGGTGAATTTCCTATTTCCCATCCATTTGTCAAGATTCCTTTTAAAGAGGGCTAGTGAGGAGCCCTGCTTGACGTGATTGGGTAGTCTGTTCCAGAGTATGGGAAGTCTCTGGGACAGGTATCTATCCATCCAGCATGTTTTGTTTATATTGGTAACAAGGTTTAGATCCCTGGAGCAAGTGGCTCAGAGATTGGGGTTTCTTTAAGTGTAGCATGTCCAACAGATCTGGGTTTGACATAGCTTTGTATGCTAGGCAGGGATCACCTCTGAGTAGGAAATAAGCGATGGAGTAGAGCTGGAGTTTTTTAAGATGGTCTGCTAATGGCATCTGTTTGAGGCCAGTAATCCTCTTATTGAGGTATTTCTGTGGCCTTTCTAGTTGCTGTAGATGTCTTGTAAGGTACATGCCAAACGGGGCGTTGTACTCTATGATGGGTCTGATGACGGATGAGTAGACAGGAACATGACCTTTTTTCTGGAGGAGAACCCCTTTGTGATGGTATGCCACGAAGAATAATTTCCTGACTACTGTGGCAATGTGACTATCAAAGGAGAGACTACTGTCCACCTGTGTCCCAAGGTCTCATCACATTTTCGGTGTTTAGTAGGCTACTGCCTATGTGGTAGCTCATGGGTAAAGTATTTTTTCCAAAGGGGACGACAATACACTTCTTGGCATTGAGTTTGAGGCCGTGACTTTGACACCAAGCATCCGTCTCATTGAGGCCTCTTTGTAGAATGTCCACATCATTAGGTGACTTTATTATGGCTCCTAGTTTACAGTCGTTGCAAACTTTGTCAGTTAAAAGCCTGCAGTATAAGCCTGGACTTCTGAGAAATAGATGGCAAACAGGAGAGAACCCAGGACTGAACCCTGTAGTAACTCCACTTGGCACTGGTCTGAACTCAGATTTGGAGTCGGCTACTTTCACTGTGTGGGCTCGGTCAGTGAGCCAGTTGGCCACCCATCTTGTAACATACGGATTTATGTCTAGTCTAGTGAGTTTATCTATAATTCCAGAGTGGGGGATGGTGTTGAAAGCCTTGGTGAAGTCAAGGTAGGCTGTGTGCACCACCTTACCCAAGTCCATGGCTCTGGTGACTGCTTCAAAGAAGTCAATCAGGTTTAAGAGACATGATCTCCCTTTTACAAACCCAAACTGAGTGGGGTCCAGAGTCTGGGGGTTTCCGATATCTTTGTTTATAAGCTCCAAGATGATGCATTCCATGGCTTTGCAGACCAGGCTCGTCAGGCTAATGGGGCAGTAGTTCCTGGGGTCCGAGGTGGCACCCCTTTTGTGGAGTGGGATAACTGTCGCTGTGCACCATTCAGTGGGCACAAAGCCTGAAGTGAGGCTATGATTGAACATGGTACTTAGGTGGGGTGCCAGTTCATTCTGTAGTTCATGCAGAATGCATCCTGGGATGTCTGGTCCCATGGATGCTGTGTTCTTGCTTTGGAAAGTGCGGTCTTAACTTTTGCATTAGTGATTACAGGGGCTTTGCATTCTTCCGGTATAGAGATGGGCCCTTTGGGGGGTACAGGGGGGTAAAGTTTGCACTGAACCTATCTGGCAGGATGTTGGCAATATCAGTTGGTTCTGTGTATCTAGTGCCATTGTGCTGTAGCTCAGAGCAGATCTGAGTGTTGCCATTAAGTTTTTTGACATAGCTGTAGAATGCTTTGCTGTTGTCTTTAAAGTCAGTGGCAATTTTATTTTTGTAACAAGCTTTGGAGGATTTTATGAGGGATCTCAGCTTCTTACTGAGGCTGACCAGGAGTTCCTACAGTCAGGTGATTTTTACTCTTTTCTTGCAACAGCTTCTTCCTTCTGTTGAAGAGTTTGTTTATGGCAGGGGACCACCAGATTGGCTTCCTTTTTTTGGAGGATAGCATGATCCATGCATTCATGTAAATGATTATACACTGCATTTGTATAGGAGTCAGCAGTCATAACTCTATTACCCATCTCCATGGGTGTAGTGAAGTTTGCCACTTCTGTCTTAAGAAGCACGATAAGTTATTGGATACGTTTTTTACGGTGGTTTCATTACTGGAGGGTGGGGGTGGAATATTGATGTCTAGGATGATTAGCTAGTGGTCCGATCTGACCAGCGATGAGTTAACCTCTGGCGTGGAGCATCGGTTACCCATATTGGTAATAACCAGGTCCAGGATATTGTTGTCCTGGTGGGGGTGTGGACAAGCTGATCCACGGCATTAAAGTTTTTGAATTCCAGAAGGCACTGAGAAAATAAGTTAGTACAGGAGTAGTTTTCCCAGTTGCTGGTGGGGTAGTTGAAATCTCCCATTATTAGGGTACTGGGCTGTACCTTAATATTATCCAGTGTATTAAGAATCCTGGAGTGGGCATCCTGGGGCATGGCGAGGGATCTGTAACAAGCAATAACCTGGACTGCAGTCTTGCCCAGTGCTAGCTGCATTTGGATAATTTCGAATACATTATGTTGAGCAACTAGCCTGGAGGTGTGTATATCCTTAATGAATATGGACATGCCTCCTCCTTTACTGTTTCGGTCCAGGTTAGGTGGCCGATAGGTGTGGTATGACTTATAGCCTGGTAATGCAAGGGTACTCTCTGGAGCCTTGAACCAGATCTCAGTTACTGCACAGATGTAGATGTTCTCCATTTTAAGGAGTGCTTCGAGTGAGTGCATTTTGCGGTTTAGACTTCTATCTTTGAGTAGCATTACCCTCAGAATTTGCTTGCTTGTACCTGCTACGGTGGTGGGGTTGTCATTTGAACCTTGCCTAAAAAAGACACTATAGGGGTGGCAAGAGCCTTAGCCAGTATCCGGAATCCCAGGGGTGGCAGGTGCAAGTCATCTCTGGCAAAGCATCGTGGTCTGTCGATCATGTCAACCAAGGCAGACAGATACCAGATCCCCTTAGAATTACACCAGAAACTTAGACAATTGCTGAAATCAATCATTTTGTCCTTGAACTGTGGTATCATTCTGGTCGATGTCAGGATGCTACTCAAGGCTAGGGTCATACCTGCCTGGGCTACGTGATCCGAGAGCGCCTCCATGTCTCTTCTTGAAGTTCAGGGAGGAACGCTGGTTCTGAGGAAGTCCCCTGAAGAGGGAAGAAAGCGCTTAACTGTTATTAAAGTTTGTACTCTCCAGCTGCTGTGTTGTACTGTGCTTGTTAGGTATGTTGCAGGTCATTCACACCAACATGGACAATAACAGAGTCATATTTCTATTTGTTGTAGAGTGACGTTTGTGCTTGCGCTATGTGGCAGATCCTGGCATCAGACAGGCATCTGATAGTAACTTTCTCCTTGTTTAGTCTGGTGAGTGGGACATCAGTGGGCCTGACTATAGAGTCACTTATGACTAGTGTGTTGGGTATGTTGTTTTGCCTTATAGGCTGCGGTTGAGTGGCACACTGATTTTGAGGTCTGTGTGTCATTTGGGTAGTGTTGGGGGGTGGTGGTTGCTTGCTTGCTTTTCTGCTTTGGAGGTCTCTGTTGTTTGGGCAGATTTTTATTGGGAGCCTACGCAAATGTAGGTGTGTGTTTTGTGTTACTATGTGTGGGTTGAGGTGGGGATGCTCAAGCCAGTGCATTTCTTTGTGCCGGTCCCAAGCCCGGATAAATGGGGAGGGTTGCGTCAGGAAGAACACCTGGCATAAAACCTCTGCCAAATGACTTATGCAGAGAAATTTTCATATTTCCATACCGGATCAGTCAAGGCCCGGGTTAACAATGACCGCCACCAGTACTGTTGGCCAACAGGGTGCTGGCGGAAATTGGGCTACTGTTGGCCGAAGGAGAAGAGGAGGGGGAAGCATGCCCGAAGGCAGAAAGAGAGGAGAAAGGTTAGGAGTGTAGTACTGAGGGTAGGAACTTTGAATGTTGGCAGTATGACTGGTATAGGGAGAGAGCTAGCTGATATGATGGACAGAATGAAGGTTGAAGTACTGTGCATGCAAGAGACCAGATGGAAGGGAAGTAAGGCCAGGTGTATAGGAAGCGGGTTCAAATTGTTCTATCATGCAGGAGAAATGGGGTAGCGGTTACCCTAAAGGAACAGTATGCCAAGAGTGTTTTGGAGGTGAAGAGAATGTCTGATAGATTGATGTTTATGAAATTGATGGTGTAATGATGAATGTTGTTAGTGCATATGCTCCACAAGTTGGGTGTGCGATGGATGAGAAAGAAAAATTTTGGAGTGAGTTGGATGAAGTGGTGATAAGTGTACCCAAGGGTGAGAGACTAGTGATTGGGCCGGACTTCAATGGGCATGTTGGCGAAGTGAACAGAGGGGAATGAGGAAGTGATGGGTAGGTATGGTGTTAAGGAGAGGAATGCAGAAGGTCAGATGATTGTGGATTTTGCGAAAAGGATGGACATGGCTGTGGTGAATACATATTTTAAGAAGAGGGAGGAGCATAGGGTACAAGAGTGGAGGAAGATGCACACAGGTGGATTATATCCTATGTAGGAGGGCCAGTCTGAAGAGGACTGGAGACTAGTGGTGACAAGGGAAAGTGTAGTTAAGCAGCATAGAATGGTGGTCTGTAGGATGACGTTGGTGATCAAGAAGAGAAGGAGGAGTGTGAAAGCAGTGCCAAGGATTAAATGGTGGAAGTTAAAAAAGGGTGACTGTGAGGTGGAGTTCAGGGAAGAGTTAAGACAGGCACTGGGAGGCAGTGGAGAGTTACCGAATAGCTGGGTAACTACAGCAGAACTAGTAAGGGAGACTGCTAGAAAGGTGCTTGGTGTGACATCTGGACAGAGGAAGGAGGACAAGGAGACCTGGTGGTGGAATGAGGAAGTACAGGAGAGTATACAGAGGAAGAGGCTGGCGAAGAAGAAGTGGGATTGTCAAAGAGATGAAGAAAGTAGACATGCGTATAAGGAGCTGAGGTTTATGGCAAAGAGAGAGGTGGCGAAGGATAAGGCGTATGGAGAGTTGTATGAGAGATTGGACACTAAAGAGGGAGAAAAGGACTTGTACCAATTGGCTAGACAGAGGGACAGTGCTGGGAAAGATGTACAGCAGGTAAGGGTGATAAAGGATAGTGAGGGAAACATACTCACAAGTGAGGAGAGTGTGTTGAGCAGATGGAAAGAGTACTTTGAGGGACTGATGAATGAAGAGAATGAGAGGGAGAGAAGGTTGGATGATGCGCAGTGAATCAGGAAGTGCAGTGGATTAGCAAGGAGGAAGTAAGGACAGCTATGAAGAGGATGAAGAATGGAAAGGCTGTTGGCCCAGATGACATACCAGTGGAAGCATGGAGGTGCTTAGGAGAAATGGCAGTGGAATTTTTAACCAGATTGTTTAATGAAATTTTGGAAAGTCAGAGGAGTGGAGAAAAAGTGTTTTGGTACCTATCTTTAGGAATAAGGGTGATGTGCAGAGCTGCAGTAACTACAGAGGGATACAATTGATCAGTCACAGCTTGAAGTTATGGGAAAGGGTAGTGGAAGCTAGGTTAAGAAGGGAGGTGATGATTAGTGATCAGCAGTATGGTTTCGTGCCAGGAAAGAGCAATACAGATGCAATGTTTGTTCTGAGAATGTTGTTGGAGAAATAGAGAGAAGGTCAGGAGGAGTTGCATTGCGTCTTTGTGGACTTAGAGAAAGCATATGAAAGGGTGCCTAAACAGGAGTTGCGGTATTGTATCAGGAGGTCGGGAGTGGCAGAGAAGTATGTAAGAGTGGTATAGGATATGTACGAGGGTAGTGTGACATTGGTGAGGACTGTGGTGGAAGTGACAGATAAGTTTAAGGTGGAAGTGGGACTACATCAAGGATCAACTCTGAGCCCTTTCTTATTTGCAGTGGTGATGGACAGGTTGACAGAAGAGATCAGACAGGAGGCCCAGTGGACTATGATGTTTGCAGATGACAATGTGATATGTAGTGAGAGTAGGGACCAGGTTGAGGAGACCCTGGACAGGTGGAGATATGCTTTAGAGAGGAGAGGAATGAAGGTCAGCAGGGCTAAAACAGAATATATGTGTGTAAATGAGAGGGAGGGTAGAGGAATGGTGAGGATGCAGGGAGTAGAGTTGGTAAAGGTGGATGAGTTTAAGTACTTGGGATCAACAGTTCAGAGCAATGGTGAGTGTGGAAGAGAGGTGAAGAAGAGAGTACAGGCAGGGTTGAATGGGTGGAGAAGAGTGTCAGGAGTGATTTGTGACAGACGGGTACCAGTAAGACTGAAAGGGAAGGTCTACAAGAGGGTAGTGAGACCAGCTATGTTATATGCTTTGGAGACGGTGGCATTGACAAAAAGGCAGGAGTCTGAGCTGGATGTGGCAGAGTTAAAGATGTTAAGATCTGCACTGGGTGTGACTAGGATGGACAGGATTAGGAATCAGTATATTAGAGGGTCAGCTCAGGTTGGACAGTTTGGAAACAAAGCAAGAGAGGTGAGATTGCGTTGGTTTGGACATGTGCTGAGGAGGGATGCTGGGAAAAGGATGCTAAGGATGGAGCTGCCAAGTAACAGGAAAAGAGGAAGGCCTAAGATAAGGTTTATGGATGTGGTGAGAGAGGACATGCAGGCGGCTGGTGTGAAAGAGCATGATGCAGAGGACAGGAAGAAATGGAAACAGATGATCCACTGTGGCGATCCCCAATGGGAACAGCCGAAAGATGATGATGATGATGTGTGGGTTGAGGTGGTGTAGGTATTGATGGACTATGGGTTGAGTGTGGTGTGGTGCAGGTGTTTACCTTCTCTTCTTGACTGTCTAGTCCAGTCTTGGCTGGAGAGAGCTTGGCTTCCAGTTAGCTGTATAAGTGCATCTCTCACAGGTTGTAGTGGTGGGTGGTAGGAAGAGAGGGTTGTCAGTATACACGAGCCAATTGCTACATTGCCCCAAGATGCCCAGATTCATTAGGTGGACAGGGGAAAACATTGGGAGCCGACCCTAAGACATGCCTGGATTGGTGCTTATTAATTTAAGTACTAAGAACTGTTTTCCTCCTAAAGAGTGAGGAAAATTGAGTGCTGCAGTAATTTGTAGTTTAATTTAGTGCTTATAACGAGTTCTGAACAAGTGCTGAGCACAAGGAAACAGTTTTGAGTGCCAAGACTAGAAAACTGGTTCAAAGGAAAATTTGAAGAGCAGACTTTTCTGGCACCAGGAACAGTTTAACCCTAGTTAAATGGCGCTGCACAATGAGCAAAACCGTGCAGACATAGGTTTTTAAACAGAACGATGAAAGGGAAAGAGTTAGCCCAAACAGCCAATAAAACTACAGATTCTGAGCTGAAAACACTCCTCCAGTGAGACAGGCTGTTCAAAGCTCACCACTCTCACTGATGAACAGAGAAGCTTCCCTCTATCTTAGAATGGTCTGGAAAACACAGAAACTACAAAACAGCCCAGAATTCAGCAAAATCTGAAAAACAGACTCTGTTGGTTATAGAAAGGTGGGAAAAGAATAGAGAGAGGATTATTTTTATTTTTTCCCCCAAAAGATAAAGCAGATACAGTAATACAAACACTTCTAAGGCAGAAAAATGGCTATCGCACTTGAGTGTTTAGCCGTCAACAGTTAAACAGTTGAAAAACACTTAAAAACAAGCAATTAAAGTGCAAACAGTATCTGAACTGAAAAAAACAGTTCAAATAAGTAGCAAAGTTAATAAGAAATGGTCGGAATAATGCGGCTAGCGAAAATAAGCAATAAAAAGCAAAAACAAAGGTACTTAATCCACTCAAAGTCTCCCTTTTCTCTCTCTGCTGCTGTAGGACCCTGCAGAACACCCAGGCAGGCTCTTTCTGAAGTAATACAAGTGCAAAAACTGCTCAAACACAGGTTTTTAAAGAGAAAGATGAAAGGGATAGCAAAAGCCCAAAATGGCCACTAAAACTATAGATTCTGAGTTGAAACCACTCTTCCAGTGACAGATAAGCTGTTCAAAGCTTACCACTCTCACTGCTGAACAGAGAAGCTTCCCTCCATCTTAGAAAGGTCTGGGCAACACAGAAACTTACAAAACAGCCCAGAATTCAGCAAAATCTGAAAACCGGACTCTACTGGTTATAGAAAGGTGGGAAACGAATAGGAGATATGATTTTTTTCAAACTCAGGGTGACATTCACAGTCGGTCATAACTGACATTGTTCAGTGTCTGGTGCGAACACCTCTTCTTAAGTACTTAAGTGTTTAGATGAGTCGGCAACAAGACTGCAGCCAGGGGGAATGAATGCCCGTACCACTGTAAAATGACTGAGATGCAACTCAAGTTTTACTTGGCTGCAGGAAAGAAAAAGCCTCAAGTTCCTTAAAAGTGCTAGACTGAACAGCCAGACAAATGAAGATTAGACTAGCAAAGTATCTACCCCAGGTCCTTTGGCTTTTTCTCTTGACACAATTCTCTTATTTTTTTTTTCATACTTAAGGAGAAGTAAATAATATGTTTACTTTCGAATTTGGGACTCATCCTACGTATTTTATGTATGGATGAAAAGGGACAAGCCTCATGGAGGAGAGGGACATTTCTCACGGGATGTCACATTCTGCCAACTGCTCAGCAGCAAAGATGGGGGGTGGTGAAGAGCCAGAGCAAATGTCCACCTCCCAGGAATACAGAGGACTGCTTGGAATACTACCAAGATGTCACAACTTACCATTACATTGACTACTCCCAGAAGATAACACAGTTGTAAGACACCATAACAGTGTACCTTTGAGAGAAGATCCCTTCAGGAAAAAGGTGTTACTTCTTCAATGGTCTATATTGGCATTTTGTAAACTGTTACTGTTCACTAGCTTTTACATAGTTCAGATAGTATACCCAAAGTTTCTCAATGTATTTGGAAAAGTACAGTTATGTACACTTACCATAAATGTAGATTTTCGAGTGTATTCACTGTTGCAGTCATTACATTTGGGTAATCTGCTGGCAGGTTGCCCTCAAGTCGTCCTGAATAACAAAGTCTTGGGTCTTGAGTCGGTTGCTGTCTCCTCTTCCATGACGTCAGGTGTATAAAACATGCAGCCAACACCATTTTAATCAGTTTTTCTTGCCCCAGATGACAGGTGCCCCCCAAATGGGGAGCAAAAAATATAGATATAAACTGTAAATCTATAAATGCACCTTAGAAACATAATGTTTACCTTCAACTAAAAGCAAATACACCACAAAGGCATCTGAGTATAGTAAAGGAAAGAAAAGATATAGAAAGGGGGCTGGCGGGTGGGTAACCCAGACTGCAACAGTGAATACAAACGATCATCTACATTTATGGTAAGTGTACACAACTGTACTATGTTCTTCATGTTTCACTGTTGCAGTCATTACATTTGGGTAGAATCCCAAACAGCATTAGGAGTAGATATTAGGCCCTGCAAGACTGCAGTGGCAAAGCCTGCCCTGGATTTAGAGAAGAGAGGTAAATGATAATGCTTTGTGAACGTATGAACTGAGCTCCAAGTAGCAGCTTGTAGAATGTCTCTGGTAGGGACCCCTCGGAGAAAAGCTGCTGAAGTAGAGGCAGCCCTGGTAGAATGGGATCTGATCCCCTTGGGTACAGGTTTACCATGGTGCAAGTAGCAGAAACGAATGCAATGGCTTATCCATTTAGAAATAGTCTGCTTTGATATAGCCTTCCCCTCTGATCCTGCAGCAAATGCTACCAGTAACTGCTCAGACTTTCTCAGAGATTTTGTCCTGTTTACGTAGAATTTTAGTTGTCTGTGTACATCCAATGAATGCAGAATCCGCTCCCCCCTGTTCTGCAGATTTGGGATAAAAGTTGGCAGGTGAATGGTCTGGTTAAGAGCCACACTGGATACCACCTTAGGCATAAAAGAAGGATTGGTCCTGAGGGCCACCCTGTTCGGATAAAAAATAATGAAAGGCTCCACTGCCATGACAGCCTGTTATTCTGAAACCCTTATACCTGAAGTGACTGCCAAAAGAAAAGCTGTCTTCCAAGAAAGAAACTTTATATCCGCAGTAGCTGCTGGCTCAAAAGGAGGCAGGGTGAGTTTTTCCAGCACAAAATTGAAGTCCCATGCAGGAGTTGGCACTCTCCTGGGAGGCCTTTAATTTTTGGCCCCTCTGAGATACTGTTTTAGCAGTGGATGAGAAAAGAGGGGAGGCTCTGTGTTGTAATGAGCCGAGATGGCAGAGGCATGGATTTTTATTGAAGAAAAAGATAGGCCCTTGACAAGCATCTCAGTTAAGTATTGTAAAATCTAAGGAATATTGGGCTTTGCTGAGTCTATGCCTTGTGCTTGATTCCAAGCATCAGCATAAGATTTTCTAGTACTAGGCCTTCTGGCTTCCAAAACGGCATCTATCACAGGTTTACTGAGAGATGTGGTTTGAATAATTAGTTGATTAGCCATGCTGCAAGATTCAGAGTTTGGAGCAGTGTGTGCAGAATTTGATAGTTCTGCTGAGAAAATAGATGAGGTGTTTGAGGCAAGTACCACGGAGGAAAGTGTGACGTATTCCTTAGAAGCGGGTACCAGTGTTGGCGAGGCCAGTCCGGAACAATTAGAACCATTTTTGTTTTTTCCTGTCTGACTTTTAGTAACACCTTGGAGAGTAGAGGCAGAGGGAAAGGCATAGACTTTTAGTTTTTTCCAACTGAAGGATACAGCATCCACTTTCCATGCTTTTTTGTGATGAGTTCTTGTGCAGAATTTGTCCAACTGACAATTTTGGGGAGAGGCAAATAGATCTATGTCTGGGCTTCCCCATTTCTGTGTTAACATGCTGAAGATTTGTGGATCCAGTTTCCATTCGTGCGGGTCCATAACATTTCTTCTTAGGTCGTCTGCCAGAGTATTTTGCTTTCTTGGCAGGAATTGAGCCTGAAGATGTATTTGGTAAGTCAAGGCTGTGTTCTACAAGTCTACAAAGGGGATAGGAATGGGTACCCCCCTGCTTGTTTATGTACCACATAACTGTGGTGTTGTCCGTCTTTATCAGTAGTTGTCTTGGATGAAGTAAGTCCTTGAAGGCTGTCAGAGCATTCTGAACAGCTAACATTTCTTTCTGGTTGATATGTAGATGCATTTGGTTTGGGCTCCATTTGCCCTGAATGCATCTCCCTGTCAGGTGGCCCCCCCAAGCATAGTCTGATGTGTCTGTAGTTATGGTTTGGGTGGCAGGGGGTAGAGTGAATGACAGTCTATTGTTTTGGTGACATGTCTCTGCCCACCAAAGAAACTCCTGTTGTAGGCAGGGAATGAGAGGAATCATTTTTTCCAGACTGTGAAGATGTTGACTCCATACGCTTTTTAGGTACCACTGAAGTTTCCTCATATGCAGTCTCGCATATGGAATTAGTAGAATGCAGCATGCCATGAACCCCAAAGCCTGCAGAATTTGTCTTGCAGATAACTGGGTTTTTGTTGCCATTTGTTTGAAGTATGTTGTCATTTGCATTCATTTGTCTGGCATGAGGTAAGCCATCTGGGCAGTTGTATTCAAGCTTGCACTCAGGAATGTAATTATTTGAGAAGGTACCAGTTGTGATGTCTTTTCATTTATGGTGTACCCTAGGCATGCCAGAAGCCTTTTTACAAATGCCAAATGTTGAAGAAGAGTGTCCTTGTCCTCTGCCTGAATGAGACAATTGTCCAGATAAGGATAAATTTGAATGCTTCTTTGTCTGCAGAATGCAATTACTGGTGCCAGTCACTTTGTAAAGACCCTGGGCGCAGTACATAAGCCAAAGGGCAGTGCAAAGAATTGGTAATGCAAAATACCTGCTTTGAAGAGGAGGTATCTTCTGCAAGATTCCCTTATTGGGATATGCAGGTATGCCTCTTTTAAGTCTAGAATTACCAACCAGGCATTCTTGCCTAGCATAGGCAGTAGCTGTTGCAAAGTCAGCATTTTGAATTTTGGAATGTCCAGGAACGTGTTCAGAATCGATAAGTCCAGTATTGGACGCCATGATTTGTCTTTTCTGGGTACCAGGAAAATTCTTGAATAAAATCCTTGTCCTTTTTCCTTTTCTGGTTCCGGTTGAATAGCTCCCATATCCATGAGGGACATGACTTGTTTCTGGGCCTCTGCCCAATGGTTTTGTGGCAGATCTGGCCATCTGTTTGGAATTGGCAAAGTATGGAAATGAAATCTGTACCCCTGGGATACTATGTTTAATACCCACTTGTCCCGGGTAATTAACTGCCAATTTTGAGCATGAAGTGCTAGTTTTCCCCCCAAGGGGGCTGCCAAAAGATAAGTGCTTGGAGATGGTAGAGGAAAGTCATTGAGACTGCTTACTGTAAGGTTGTGCTTTGTTACCTCCAAATTTGGAGGTGAAGGCACCCCATTGCTTTGACCTGTAAGATCCCTGTGATTGATATCTGGATCCTTTTGAGCGCCTGGGTTTGCCCTGAGTGGCTCTGTTGGGCACAGGAAAGGACCAATTCTTAGTAGGCCAGTGCCTACTGAACCTGGGCGGCTGCACTTGCAAAAAATCTTTTACAGTTTGCATAGATTTAGCTTTGCCTTCCATTTTCTTTAAAACCTCTTCTGTCTTATTACCAAACAGACTATGATGCTGGAAAAGGGGCATCCAACAATTTAGCTTTAACATAATCAGGCAGATTTTGCTCCTTGAGCCAGGCATGCCTTTTTATCACAGATCCAGTTACAGCGGCCCTGCAAGAGGCCGCCAAGGAATCAAAACCACATTGCTAATTATGCTTTCCAACCTGTTCTGCTGAATGCAATAAATCCTGTAACTCTATTTTCCACACAATCAGAAATCAACATCATTTTCTGTTTCAGTACGCCCATAACACGCTGTTGATATTTAAGCATATGAAACTGGCAGTTTAAAGCCCTGACTGCCAAGGTTGCAGACGTATAAACCTTTTTACCCCATCTATCCAGCGCCCTGGAATCTCTATCACAAGGGGTAAGATTTTTGGCTGAAGAAGCCTTAACACCCTTGAGACCCTGAGAAATAGTCTCAGGATCAGCAGCAGGATTTTTGAAAAGAAATTTGTGGGAGTCGGGAACCCTGTAATATCTGTCTGGCTTACTAGGAGCCGGAGGCAGGGAATCAGGAGCCATGCTTGATTCCGAGAACACATCAACAATGTCTAATACAGGAGGTATTGTACTGCCAAAGGCCTATGCTGAGGTAGAAGAAGGAAATTCCTATGCCTCTTTGTTTTGATTCAGAGAAGTCATGACTCTTCCAGTGAAAATTTCCCTTAAAGTATGCAAAGTCTCTCCAAAAGAGTAATCCTCGGGAGGAGATGCAGATGGGATGGATTTCTCATAAGGTGGAATAGAAAATTCCTAATCAGAAGAGGAATCAGAAGAAATGGAAACCTGATCTGAAGATTCATAATCAGTGCCTTGCCTAGGCCTCTTAGCAGGGGAGGGGGGGGTTGGGAACCCCTGAACAAGGTAATTAAATCCTCAGCCATTTTGATCATTTGTTTTTTAGGCATAGGGGCCTGAACATATGGCTCATGCATCGTTTTTTTAAACATAGAAGTCGTTTTTGACCTTGTTTTTGTTGACGGCGTCGGTTTAATATAAAAATGTTGAGGCCTGAAAACACCCTCAGAAGCCGGTGCCTACTCAGCGGCTCTGGACCCATCCAAAGGAGAGACATCCGCGGGTTCAATACTTTACAAATCTCGCGGCATACCAGACTCTGAATGGGTCTCGGTAGAGGCCTGCGACTCAAAAGTAGCGGGTATCATGGGCTGCGAAAGAGCCTCACTGAGTACCGTCGAACTGGCGACTGGCTTAGGAGAAGCTTCGTCGTCAGCTTTGGACCTCAACGGTCTGTCTCTGTCGTTTTCTTTGCGTTTTTTGTGAACTCCGGTAGTCGGATTGCTAACCGACGACATTTCAAGGTAGTTAAATCTTGAACCAAAATATTCAGAAGCAAAAATATAAAGACGCTTAATAGTGAGTTGGTTAAATTTAGCACAAAACCGACAGCAAGGCATGTTGTGATCATGGCCTAGGCAAGGAATCCAGTACAAATGAAAATCCTTATGAGGTATTTGCTTTTCACAAGTAATGCAATCATTAACTTTTACTGACATCGGTAAGGAGCAAGAAAAGTTTCCCCAACAGGGTACTTAGCTTTAGTTTGAAGACTTTGGTTCTGAAACTCGAAAAAGAAAATTTCAGGAATCGGCCGACCGGCACTTGCAAACTGCTTCTGCTTCGGGCAACGCGCAGCAAGAAAGACGGATTAAAATGGCATCGGCTGCATGTTTTATACCCCTGACGACCTGACGTCATGGAAGAGGAGACAGCAACTGACGCATGACCCAAGACTTTGTTATTCAGGCTGACTGAGGGCAACCTGCTAGCATATGCAATGACTGCAACAGTGAAACACGAAGAACATCTTCCTTTATTATTACATTTTTTGGTTCAGTACAGAATATCTACCAAATGCAATGCTTGCAGTAAGCTGAAAGAAAGAAGAAAAAAAAGTACAACCCAACAACCCATTGAAAAGATTCTCACGGCACCCTACATACATACCCCCAATGTGCCAGACCACTGTTAAACCTTTACAAGGAAAAATAATAACTTAAAAAATCATATGGAAAAAAGGAAATGGAGGGTAATAAACTGAAGTATTAGGATTTACTGTTACAGTGACCCCTCAATACCTACTGTTATAGTAAGTATCTTGCAAAGCTGTACAGCCTGGTTACAAGCAAGCAAGCTCATATATCACGTCATGTTTATGTCTACTTGCGCGCCGGAAAGTCAAAGCAAATTGGACATTTTGCAATAAGGTGCTTGTTTTTTTTATTTCACAATCCACTCTAACAGCTGCGATTCAGATTTTAAACACTACATATCCCACCCATAACAACTCTTAGCATCATTCCAGAAACAGTCCTCCACGCACAGTACCAACCTGAAATCTTCCAACTGCTTACTGATCTCAGGACACTGAATGCTCTGAATATCCTTTAAAAACTTCTTTTGCGTTTCTTCAGGGATAAAATCCGGTCGACTTCGATCTAGACAAAGCAAAATATGCATGAAATAAAGGTTGATTCAACATGGATCTTTAGTCACCTGCTTGCATATAAAAGAATAAAAAGAAGTTATGTACTCACCATAACGTTCCATCTGAGTAGGTACTTCATTTGTCTGCAACCTGTGGGTATCTGGTCCAACCTCGGATCAGAGCCGGCAGCTTTACTAGCAAAAAGATCTGAGCTCCTGGCTCCTCCCCTTTACCCATAATCCCCCGCTATATGCTCCCTTTCCTCAGATCGAGTTTGCTTCATCTAGCAATTAAGACCCTCGACAGAGGACCAAGTAATGCCTAAACACATGAAACAATCTCAAGTCATGATCAGGAACCACAATAATGGTTAGGGGGCATGGAGGGGGGTCGGTTGCAGACAAATGAAGTACCTACTCATATGGAACGTTATGGTGAGTATATAACTTCTTTATCTGAAGTAGTTACTTCATTTGCTCTGCAACCTGTGGGACAGAGTCCCCAGCTACCTAAAACCTTGGGAGGCCCTCAAGGAAGGATATTCCGAAGCACCGTGGAGCCAAAGGAAGCCCTACTCCTGGATATCATATCCAATTTATAATGAGAAATGAATGTATGGGAAGAGGACCAAGTAGCTGCTGAACATATGTCGTTCAGGGGAACCCTGGACCAGAAGGCTGCTGATGTGGCTATGGATCGGGTTGAGTGGGCATGGACTCCGATAGGAGCAGGTTTACCTGAGGCTACATACGCATGAATGATGCACTGTGAAATCCAATTTGCTAAGGTAACTTTGGTAATAGCTCTACCCAGAGCAGATTTGGCAAAGGACACAAACTATCGATCAGCCTTGCGAGTATCCTTCGTCCTGTGCAAGTAAAAACGTAGTTGTCTATGTACATCCAACTTGTGTAATTTGTATTCCCCTTTGTTCTGAAAGTTGGGAAAGAACACTGGTAAATTAATCGACTGATTAATATTTGACTCCGAAGCCACCTTTGGTAAGAAGGAAGGGTTAGTCCTGAGAGACGCTCTATCCCTATGAAAGATTAGATAAGGGGGTTTCATGCAAAGGGCTTGAAGTTCCGAAACCCTCCTGGCTTAAGTAATAGCAACTAGAAAGGCTGTTTTCCATGATAAGAACTTTAATGGAACTGAGGTGGCAGGCTCAAAAGGTGGGCTTGTCAATGCTTGTAAAACCAAAGTTAGGTCCCATGGTGGGACCGCAGTCTTAACTGGTGGTTTCAATAGAAAAATACCTTTCAAGAAGGTTTTGCATATCTTCGCAGAAGCTAAAGATCCCAGCCCATCCCCTACATGAAAATGGGAAATGGCTGCCAATTGTACTTTAACTGTAGATGCACTGGCTCCTTGATGAAAAATGTGTGACAGAAAATCAAGAACTGCCGGAATAGGGAGGGTAAAGGGATCTAAGCCCTTGTCCTTAGCCCAGACAGAAAAACGCTTCCATTTACTACTGTAAATTTTCCTGGTAGCAGGCTTGTGAGCCGCCACCAGAATGGCCTTTACTGGTGATGAGATGCCGGGAGTCCTTGCCATCAGTGGAACTGGATTAACCAAGCCGCGAGCTTGAGGTTTACCAGGTTCGGGGGTTGCAATCCCGCAGGATGCGAAATCAGATCCAGAATGGGATCTAAGATCTATGGAGGAACTACACTGTAAGACCGCAGAGAAGGGAACTAGATCTGGCGAGGCCAGAATGGGGCTATGAGAATAATTCTGCTCCCCAACCGACGTGCTTTCTGAATGAACTTCGTCATAAGAGGAAGGGGGGGATAAGCATAGAGGAGACCAGGTGGCCAAGCATGAACGAGAGCGTCTCTGGGGCTCTCCCCTGGTGGGGGAAGTATCGCAAAAAACTCGCTGCACTTTGTGTTTGATGGAGAAGCGAAAAGATCGCAGCAAGGTAGACCCCATTTGAGGAAGATCTGTTTTGCAACTGATGGTTTCAGAGACCACCTGTACGGTGTGAGGATCACGCAACTCAGTTTATCCGCCAGAATGTTGGACCGAGCCGGAATGTGCGTTGCTACCAGAAAGCGGTTGGTGGATATCGCCCACTCCCAAACTTTCATAGCCTCCCGACAAAGGGGATAAGATCTGGTCCCTCCCTGTTTGTTTATATACCAGACTACCGCCATGTTGTCTGTTTGAACCGCAATAGTCCCTAGAGGAAGAAGGTCGTGGAGAGTTTGCAACGCCAGAAGCACCGCCCTCATCTCTAGGACTGGGGGTCCACGTGCCTTGGACGGTTCTGCCCAAAGAATGCCCCCCCCCCCACCTGAGGCGAGAAGCATCCGTGGTCAACGTGGCTTGGGGCAGAGGCATCACGAAGGGTCTGCCTTCTTGCAGCTCCCGTGAGTGAAGCCACCAGAGGAGGAAGTCCCTGCAAGCCCTGCTCAGGGGAATAGGGGTGTTCAACAGATGTAGCAACAGAGACCATTGGACTTGAAGGGTCCATTGCAGAATCCTCATTCGTAGATGCGCGTGTAGGCAAAGACTGATGGAGCCGGGTTCTGAAGGAGGGCTATAATCTGACATGACAAACTGTTCACCCTGTCTGAAGTTAGTAGGGCCCCAGAGAGGCGAGTGTTCAATTTGGCCCCTATAAATTCCAGAACCTGCACAGGATGAAGAAAGGACTTTTGAAGGTTTACCGAAATGCCCAAACTCTGGGCAAGAGTTAGAGCATAATCCCTGGCAACACACAGTTGATGCCTGTTGGAGGCGGTGATGAGCCAGTCGTCCATGTATGGAAAGACCTGAATGCCCTGGAGTCTCAGGTGGGCTGCAACCACTGACATGACCTTGGTGAACACCCTGGGGGCTGAGGTGAAGCTGAACGGAAGAACCCTGAATTGATAATGACTGGCTCCCAGCCGGAAGCGGAGAAACCTCCTGGATCGTCCGTCCATCAAAATGTGGTAGTACGCATCCTTGAGGTCTATGGAGCACATCCAGTCGTTCTCCCGAAGGATGGGGAGAACTGATTGAAGAGTGACCATCTGGAATTTCTCTTTGGGAATGAACAGGTCCAGGGAAGAAAGATCTAGAATTGGTCTTAAGTCCCCCGTCTTTTTTGGCACTAAAAAGAACCTGGAGTAATAGCCCAATCTGAACTAGTCTGGGGGGATGTGCTGGATGGCTCTTTTTTTCTAGCAGCTTCGAAATCTCTGAAGTTGCCACCTCCCTTTGATCGGGTGGGACATCGGGGAGGCGCTTCATGGGGGGGGGACTTAGGAAGGGAATGGAATAACCTCTGGATATGATTCGGAGTACCCATCGATCCGTCGTGATGGACTTCCAATTTAGTAGGTGCTCCGATAAACGCCCCCCAACTGCCTCCAGAGAGGGACAGCCAGGTAAGCGCTCAGGGCTGTTGCGCAAGGCTGTCAGAGAACGGTTCTCTAGACCCGAAGTTACGCGGCCCCCCTTTGCCTCTGGGCCGGCGTCCATCTTGTCCTCCTCTGCCTCTGAAGGACGAGGGGTCCGAAGCTGGGCAGGACTGCTGAGACTTCCGGAACCACATCTTCTTTTGTCCCCTTTGATTCCTGGAAAAGGATCGCTGGGAATTAGAGAAGTGGACCCAGACGGCAGACAGCGTCTTACCATACTTTTTGCTTTAGACCAGTCTCTCGTAGACGGTCTTGCCAAAGAGCGAAGAACCGTCAAATAGCACGTTTGTGAAGGACACCTTAAAGGGTTCCGCAAAATCGCAAAGGCGGAGCCAGGCGTGATGCCGCAAGACGACCCTGCTGCGCTAGCTCTAGCGGCTCTCTCCGTAGCATGGGAGAGTAGCCGCATAGACGTGTTAGATATAGACTTTAGAGTGGCCATACGAGTCGAGAAAGTCCTCTTATCCTCAACCGTCATGGACTCTGGTGGAGCTGCAGCGTATTTCTTTATTAGGTCTCTCTGGAGTCTGATGATGTGTGCCATGTAGTTCAGCTCCCTTACAGAGAAGGTGGTTGAAGCGAACATCCGCTTCCCAATGCAGTCCAACGTCCGAGATTCCTTATCCGGAGGATGGACCGAGGAACTCTCCTGTGCGAGTTCCTTCTTTGTGGCAGCCGCCACCAACATGGCATCCACAGGTGGACCCTTAGACCTGGCCTACCTATCGGGGGAGGGCTAAGAATTTTATCTGGCCTTCTTGGAATTGGCTCCACAGTGTCCGGCTCCTTCCACGCCCTGGTAGTAATTAAGTCTACCAGGGGGTCAGCCGGGGGGGACACCCAGGAGGTAAACGGGCCTGCCTCAAACGCCTCCAGAAACACGGACTCGTCTGAGGAAGGTTTTTGGGAAGACCACCCCCATCTAATTCGCAACATTTCCATGATGTCTCCAAAGGAGACATCCTCAGGGGGTGACCTTGGGGAACCTTCCCCTTCATCCTAATCCGTGTCTTCCGGGAGGGACTCCGGGGAGTCCAGGTGCCTCCTTTTACACTTCCATTTGTGAGAGACCTCCTCGGTGGGACTATCCAAGGAGGGCTCACCTACGGGGTCATGTTCATCTAAGGGAACTAACTGGAGGGTCGGGGCAGGCTGTCCCAGTGGTCGGATGATGGAGGATAGACCCAAATGCATAGGGGGGGAAGGAGGATCCGTCGCCTGGACCGGGGATCTGGAAGGTCTCAACAGAACCCACTCCACTACCTAAAACGCCGAAGGCAAGCTGCTTTCCCCAGGCTCCGAAAGCAGCCTCCTCGGCTTCGAAGTAGGGATCGGTGTCGGAGCCGAAGCGGTCGGATCCGAGAGGAAGTGTGCTCTGACCTGAACGGCGCCGAAGACACACCCACCCCTACGGATCCGACGCTTGGCTCTCGGCACCGAGTGCTAGGATCTGACACGCTCGAGGGTACAGTTGTCGTCGAAGTTACCGGAACTATCGGCGCCGACAACTGCCCGGTTCCGAAAGGGCCCGGATCCGATGACTCCAAAACTCGAAAACGGGTTGGAGAAGGAGCTACCGGGGCAAAAAGGGCTGCTCCCCTGGGGCAGGAGCACCCCCATCTGCATCTGAGTCTGCAAAAATTGACGCATCATCCGATCCATGTCCGCATCGGTCAGGCTTCTTGTAGATCTAGAAGAGGTCTCGACGACCTCGAGGGAGACCGGTCCTCCTCCTCGAACTCTGGCGAGAAAAGTACAGTTTTGTACCTACCATAAATGTAGATGTCATATCCTCAGTCTTTTCTTGCCCCAGATGTCAGAAGACCCTGAAAAGATAAGGCCAAAACCAAAACTCCCAACATACCTGCACCAAAATATATATATATATATACAAAATATACAAAAGTAGCAGAATATAACCTCACCTACATACTAACACAGAGGGGAACACACAGAGGGAGGGAGGAACATCTACATTTATGGTAGGTACAAAACTGTACTATGTTCTTCATTCCACATTGCTGCAGTCAGGCTGGCAAATCATAAGGAAGCAGGAACTGACAACATGCCCTGCAAAATAGCTGTGGCAAAACCAGCCCTAGACTTAGAGTAGAGAGGAAGGTGATAATGCTTAGAGAAAGTATGCACTGAACTCCAAGTAGCTGCCTCCAAAATATCCTTAGTTGCCACCCCTCAGAAATGCTGTTGAAGTGGCAGTAGCCCTAGTGGAATGAGGCCTAATCCCAGCTGGAATCTCCTTGCCATGATGGGAATAACAAAATGTAATGCAACACCCAATCCATCTAGAAATAGTTTGTTTTGACACAGGCTTGCCCTGAGAACTCAAAGCAAAAGAAACAAACAACTGCTGAGACTGCCTAAAATCCTTAGTCCTGCTTAGCCTGTGTACATCTAAAGTGTGCAAAATCTTTTCCCCTTTATTTTGGGGATCTGCAAGCAAATGAATAGTTTGGTTTAAAGCCACACTAGAAACCACTTTAGGCATAAAGGAAGGATTAGTACGTAATGATACCTATCCTTATGAAAAGTCAGCTCAAACCGCCATAAGGCCTGTAAATCAGATCAAAAGCTCAACCGCCATAAGGGCCTGTAACTCAGAAACCCTTCTTGCAGAAGTAATGGCCAACAAAAAAGCAGTCTTCCATGACAAGTATTTCAGTTCAGCAGTAGCTGCAGGCTCAAAAGGTTGTAGAGTAAGTTTCTCCAACACAAAATTGAGATCCCAAGCAGGAGTAGGAGGGGGTCTTATATTCTTTGCCCTCTAAGAAATTGCTTGAACAAAGGATGTGAAAACAATGGTGGGTCACAATCATAGTGAGCTGAAATTGCTGCAGCATGAATCTTAATGGAAGAGAAAGACAAACCTTTGTCCAATAACTCAGTAAGATATTGAAGAGCCACACTCAAAGGCTCCGAAATCTCCAAATTCTTTGCTGCAGTCCAACATAAAAATCTCTTCCATTTTGTACTAGGTCTTCTGGCTTCCATAATCACATTTAAAACTTGTGGAGGAAGTTGAGACCTGCTGTCTTTCAAAACAGAATATGCCAGGCTGTTAGATGAAGAGCGACATTGAGCAGACGACCGTCCTGAGCTTGACATTGAGCAGGCGAGCCGTCCTTCTGAGACAACAGATGTGGAATCAGGGTAAAGGCCATGGAGGCTTCTTTACCAGACTCCTCAGTAATGGGTACCAGTGCTGCCGAGGCCAATCTGGAGCTATGAAAATCATCCTTGGCTTGTCTTGTCTGACCTTTAGAAGCACCCTTGGAAGAAGAGGCAGAGGACACATGAAGATTTTTCCAACTGAAAGAAAGAGCATCCACTTTCAAACCTCTTTGTGCAAAACTTTGGCAGCTGGTGGTTTAGTGGAGAAGTTTAACAGAACTATGTCTGGAGTTCCCCAGGACACTGTCAACTTTTGAAATACATGAAGATCCAGTTTCCACTCGTGGGGATCCATGATTTGTCTGCTTAACACATCTGCTAAGGAGTTCTGTGCTCCGGCAGAAACCTTGCCTGAAGAGTTAGTTGCAAGCTGATAAAATCATTGCTTGCCTGCACAATGGGTAAGAATGTGTTCCCCTTGTTTGTTGATGTACCACATGACAGTTGTGTTGTCTGTTAGAATCAACACCTGCCCTGGAAGAAGTAACTCCTTGAAAGCCATTAATGCAAACTGGACTGCTAACATCTCCTTCATGTTGATATGTAGATGCTGTAGTCTGGCAGGCCACTTGTCTTGTATCCACTTTCCATTTAGATGAGCTCCCCAAGCAAAGTCTGAGGCATCTGTCGTTAGAATTTGACTCTGCCGGGTCACAGAGAGTCCCTTGTTTAGGTGACATTCCTGAGCCCACCACAAAAATTCCTTTTGAATGCAAGGTATTATTTGAATGACAGTGTCCAAATCCTGGCAGTGCTGTGTCCATACATTTTTGAGATACCATTGTAGCTTCCTCATATGCAGTTTGGCATTGGGAAGCACCAGAATACAAGATGCCATGAACCCTAAGGCTTGAAGGACTGTCCTTGCAGTCAGCCCGGAGTGAAGAGATAGTTGATGGAAGTAACTTGAAAGATTCTTTTGTTTGTCCGGGGTTAAAAGGCCATCTGGGCTGCTGTATTCAGTCTCACACCCAGAAAGCACATGTCTTGAGAGGGTACTAGACTGGACTTTATTTCGTTCACAGAATACCCTAGGCATCTTAGCACTGCTATGACATATTCCAAATGCTGTAGAAGGTCTTCCTTTTCTTGAGCCAGAATCAGGCAATCGTCCAAGTAAGGATAGATTTGAATTCCTTTTAGCCTGAAGTAAGCTATCACTGGAGCCAGAACCTTTGTGAATACTGCAACTTAGTCTTATAGGCACATGAAGGTAAGCTTCCTTGAGATCTAAAGTTACCATCCAGTGATCTTTGCCCAGCAGAGGTAAAAGCTGTTGTAACGTCAACATTTTGAACTTGGGAATGTCCAGATAAGTGTTGAGGATAGATAAATCCAAAATTGGTCTCCTTTCTGGCACAGGAACCGGCTGAATGGCCCCTATTTGGAGTAACTGAGAAATTTGCTTGTGAGCCTCTAGTCTTTGTAGAGGAGGAATGTCTGGCATGCCTTTGAAAGGAGGCAAGGTATGGAAATAAAACCTGTAACCGTGGTGAATGATATCCAGAACCCATCTGTCTTGGGTAATTAAATCCCAATTTTCTTTGAAAAGAGACAGTCTTCCTCCCAACGGTGCTGCCAGGCGAGAATGAACTGGCAGCTGAAAAGGCAGGTCATTGGGTCTGCGTACTGACCCCTGCCCTCACCAGAAGTCTGAGCAGGGAACTCCCTGTCCTAGGTCTAAAAGAACCCTGAGCTCTGCCCTAGACCTACCCCTAGACTGGGAATCATAAGCAGGATAAGTCCATCCCTTAGCAGGCCAATTTCTACTAAATTCCGGAGGCTGCACCTGCAAAAGATCTTTAACAGTTTGCATAGACTTAGCCTTGTCCTCCATTTTCTTCAAAACTGCTTCTAAACCAAACAACACATCAGACTGCAAGGGAGCATCCAAAATCCGTGTCTTAACATGCTCAGCTAAATTCTGATCTCTCAACCAGTAAGAAGAACAGAACCAGTGGCAGCCACCCTGGAGGAGGCCTGCACAGCATCAAAACCACATTGCAAGGAATGTTTACCCACCTGTTCAGACACATGAACTAAATCCTGCAACTCTTTACACTCAATACCTTCCGCCAGAGCATCCACCTTAGATTTCAACTGTGAAAGAAGATAATTCTGATATTTTAACATGTGAAACTGACAATTCAACGCCCTCATGGCTAAAGTGGAAGAAGTATACACTTTCTTTCCCCATCTATCCAAAGCCCTTGCCTCTTTATCAGGAGGGACAGGATTTTTAACAACTGAGGCCTTCACACCTTTAGGCCCCTGAGAGACAGTTTCGGGTCTGCCCTAGGACTCTTAAAAGATACTTATGAGCTTCAGGCACCCTATAATACCTATCCGGTTTAACTGGGGCAGGAGGCAAAGAATCAGGATTCAGGGAAGCCTCTGCAAAAACATCTTCCACCACATTCAAAACAGGAGGTATAGCTAAAGGCCTATGCTGGGGTAAAACAAGAATTCCCTAAGCCTTTTCCTGGAATCAGAGAAATCTTGACCTTCCCATTTAAAATGCTCCCTCATGGAATGCAGAGTCTCTGAAAATGAAAAATCCTCAGGAGAGAATCATCCACATCAGAATCAGAATAAGGAGGGTACTCCTGCAAGTCTTCAGCCGAAGACTCAGAAGCCTCGAGCATTGCTCAAAACTCTCAAACTCAGGTTCCACCCTAGGCCTCTTATCAGGAGGGGCATAGAACCCTAATCATAGTAATCAAATCCTCTGCCATTTTAAGCATATGTTTCTTAGGCAAAGACCCTGAAGCACTAGGAGAAACCCCCACTGAAGCAAAACTGGGCCTGCCCTCAAAGAAGCCTTGGAAACAGAAGGGAGGCTCTGACCACCTTAGGAAGAGAGGGAAGAACAGCCACCTGAGAAGCCCCTCAGCCTGGCCTACTTCCTGAGAGGATACATCCTGTAACAGTAAAGTCTCTCCTGAGACTCCAAAGAAACACCTGGCAAAACCTCCGGCTCCACTGAGCCTCTAAAGAACCGGCGTCTGGGACTGTCGGTTCTTCCGGAGCATCCGACGGCAATTTCTAATTACAACGCTTCGCAAACACTAACCTGTCACAGTCTAACATTCTCTTAATAGTGCGATTGTTAAATCTAACACAAGAGCGGCAACCAACAATAAACAAGGTATACACAAAGTATGGTAATCCCTATGAGGTATCTGTTTCCCACAAGAAATACAGTTATTCACTTTTTCTGACATCGGTTAAATACTGAGGCAAGAAAAACAAAATATTCCCCAACTTTGATTGGTCGTCTGAAACTCTGGCTTCAGAAACTTTCAGAACGCCAACCTGCACTCGCAAAATTGCTTCTGCATCGGACCATGCGGCAAAAGGACTACCCAATAGTTAGGACTGCAGCAATGTGGAATGAAGAACATCAAGGCGAACGGAGCCGAGAGGGAGAGGATCCGGAAGCCCTCATAGAGGGACTAGCAACTTTAGATGGCGGGGCTGAGGGATGAGTCTCAGCCCGCCTCTTGTGGCTTCTACGTTTTTCCTTTTCTTTGTGCCTCTTCTCTCTGGTAGAGGCAGAAGAGTCCCCTGAACCCTGCACAGAAGAGGGAGGTTGAGTCCCAGGCAGAGTCGGGGGATCTAAAGGCATGGGGACTGCAGTAGCAGCCTGTGTCTTAGAGGGAGAGGAAGAAGAAGTGTCCTGCGGTAACAAACCCACCAGGATCAACTTGTTCTTCCTATCCCTGATGGCCCGGGGGTTGAACGCTGCACATATCTGGCAGCTGGTGGACAAGTGGGCCACCCCCAGACACAACGCACTGAGTGTGGCCATCTTTCAGCCGCGGCAAACGAGATCTGAGGAAAGGGAGCATGTAGCAGGGGATTATGGGTAAAGGGGAGGAGCCAGGAGCTCGGATCTTTTAGCTAGTAAAGCTGCCAGCTCGGATCCGAGGTCGGATCCGATACCCACAGGTTGCAGAGCAAATGAAGTAACTACGTCAGATCATACATTATATGTCTTTTGCAGTTCATGTTTTACTACATCTTAAAACAGTTGTCTTTTTCCTTATTATAATGTCATCTTAACGCAGATAGCTTGCTCTTCATAATTTGTGTAAAAATAATAAGAATTCAAAAAATCTACAAATCTGTATCTTTGGTATCTGACAATTGCAACATGTTATACCTGAAGAGTTGTTCTATGAAATCTATTTACTTGAACCATAAAAACATATAAACATTTCCAGGGGGGACACTGCTAGATGTTCTAGATCAAGGGTTCAATATACAAAGTACAGTTTTGTACCTACCATAAATGTAGATGTCCGATAGGACATATGGGTTGTCCTGCCTCAGGCAGCCCTGCGGTCGGCCGGATTCCAAAGTCTGGGTCTGGCCTCGGCTGATGTCGCACACCACCTGACGTCATAGCTGCTGTGGTATAAAGGCATCAGCCGACGCCATTTTCCTCAGTGTTTCTTGCCCCAGATGCCAGGTGCCCTCTAGGAAGGCTAAATTTGGATAGATGCAAATAATTCCAAACAATAGAGAGCCAAAAAATATATATACATATATATATATACATATATACAAAAACAAATACACCATAATAATTTCCCCCAGCTAGCTAAAAGAGGGGCAAGTACCCTAGGAGTACCACAGAGGGGAAGGAGGGTGGGTAATCCTGACTGCAGATGCATACCTATCGGACATCTACATTTATGGTAGGTACAAAACTGTACTATGTCCTTCAAGGATGCATCTGCAGTCCTAACATATGGGTAGAATACCATAGCCAAACTGGGTGAGGAGGCACTAAGATAAAGACGGTGTAGTCAAGATCCCTTGCAACACAGCAGTTGCAAAACCTGCTCGGGATCTGGAGTATAAGGGAAGGTTATAATGCTTGGCAAATGTATGCACGGAGCTCCAAGTAGCAGCTTCTAAAATGTCTTTGGTAGCCACTCCTCGTAGGAAAGCTGTAGTGGTGGCTGTAGCTCTTGTGGAATGAGGTCTGATATTTTCAGGAGTTCTCTTTCCATGAAAAGAGTAGCAAAATCGTATGCAATTTCCTATCCATTTTGAGATTGTCTGTTTTGAAATTGCTTTTCCTTGCATTCTTGTTGCATATGCTACCAACAGTTGGTCAGTTTTTCTGTTGGTTTTAGTTCTGTCCAGGTAGTAGCGTAATTGTCTGTGCACATCCAAGGTATGTAGCAGTCTTTCCCCCCTGTTCTGTGGGTTGGGGAAGAATGTAGGTAAATGAATTGCTTGGTTCAGTGATACTCTGGAGACCACTTTTGGCATAAAGGTAGGGTTGGTCCTCAAAGACGCTCGATCCTGATGGAAGATTAGAAAGGGCTGCACTGCCATTAATGCCTGTAATTCAGAAACCCTTCTTGCTGAACTAATTGCTAGCAGGAAAGCAGTTTTCCAAGACAAGAACTGTAAATCTGCTGTTGCTGCCGGTTCAAAAGGGGGAAGTGTTAGCTTTTCCAGCACAAAGTTGAGATCCCATGTAGGTAAAGGTGGTTTCCTTGGAGGCTTTACGTTTTTGATTCCTCTCAAGAACTGTCTGAGTAGAGGATGAGAGAAGACAGGAGGATCCATGGTGTATTCTGCTGAGATTGCTGATGCATGAATCTTGATGGAGGAGTAGGAGAGGCCATTGTGGAAAAGTTCTGCTAAGTATTCCAGGATGTGTGCTATGTTTGCCAATGAAACATTTTCTCCCTTTGCTGTACTCCACATGAGGTATCTTTTCCATTTGGCTGAATAAGTTTTCCTTGTGGAGGGTCTGCGAGCCTCCAGGATAATGTCCTTAACCCTCTGAGATAAATCTGGGTTATTTTGTCTTATGCAATATTCCAAGCAGCCAGCTGCAGTGTTTTCAAGTTTGGATGTAGGATCTTGTAGTTGTTCTGTGCCAGGAGTAAGGGACATAGAGGTAGAGGCCATGCGTGTGACCGAGACATGCTTCTCAGCAGCGGGTACCAATGTTGCCTCGGCCAGTCTGGAGCTATCAGGATTACCCTTGGCTGATCCTCTTTGATCTTCAGTAGGACTTTGTACATCAAAGGAAGAGGTGGGAATGCATATGCTGTCAGGTTTTTCCAGCTGAAAGAGAGGGAGTCCACCCTCCAAGCAAGTGGGTGGAATGCTCTTGTGCAGAATTTCTTCAATTGGTGATTGTGTGGGGAGGCGAACAGGTCTATCTCTGGTAGTCCCCATTTCTTTGTTATGGTTTTGAAGATATCTGGATGCAACATCCATTCGTGAGCATCCGTGGTAGTTCTGCTTAAGGTGTCTGCTAGTGAATTTTCTTTTCCTGGTACAAATCTGGACTGGAGTTGAATGTTGAGATTCAGGGCCACATTCCACAGGTCCATTGCCATCCGGCATAGGGGATATGAGTGTGTACCTCCCTGCTTGTTGATGTACCACATGACTGTGGTATTGTCCGTCCTTATCAGCAAGTGACCTTGTTGAAGGAATGGTCGGAATGCCTGGATTGCATGTTTCACTGCCAGCATCTCCTTTTGATTTATGTGTAGATTCAGCTGGTCTTGGGTCCATAGGCCTTGTATGCACTTGTCCACCATATGCGCCCCCCAGCCTAGGTCTGAGGCGTCCGTGGTGATAGTTTGGCTTGGATGAGGTTTGTGGAAAGGCAGCCCTCTGTTCAACCGACAGGCCTGAGCCCACCACTGGAATTCTTGCTTTAGGCATGGAATCACTGGAATCTGGGCTTCTAGACTGTGCTTGTGTTGAGACCATACATTCCTTAGGTACCATTGCAACTTTCTCATATGCAGTCTGGCATGCGGAATCAGTATTATGCAGGATGCCATGTAACCCAGGGCTTGCAGGACTTTCCTTGCAGTAAGCTGAGTTTGTGTTGTTAATGTCATGAAATATATTGGGAGTTGCTTTTGTTTTTCTTCTGTGAGAAAAGCCATCTGAGTTGATGTATCCAGTTCTGCCCCCAAGAATGTTATCCTTTGGGATGGTACTAGTCTTGATTTTTGCATGTTGACTGTGTATCCCAAGGCTTGCAACAATTGTATGACCTTTTCCAAATCTTTTGTTAATTTTGCCTTGTTGTCCGCTTGTATTAGGCAGTCATCCAGGTATGGGTAAATTTGAATTCCCTGAAGCCTGCAATGAGCAATTACTGATGCCAGGCATTTTGTGAATACTCTGGGTGCAGTAGATAAGCCAAAGGGCAATGCTGAGAATTGATAATGCTCTGATCCTGCAAGAAATCTGAGGTGTCTTCTGCAGTCTGGTCGTATAGGGACGTGCAGGTATGCCTCCTTGAGATCTAGAGTTACCAGCCAAGACTCCTTGCCCAGCATGGGAAGAAGTTGCTGGAGAGTCAGCATTTTGAATTTTGGAACAATGAGGTATGTGTTCAGAGCGGACAAGTCGAGAATAGGTCTCCATTGTTTTTCTTTTCTTGGTACAAGGAAAAGCCTGGAGTAAAATCCTTGGCCTTGTTCCATAGGCGGTACCTTTTCTATAGCTCTCATCCTTAGTAAGTTGTTGATTTGTCTTAGAGCGTCTGTTTTTTGGCTTGGTGGTAGGTTTGGCATTCCTCTCATTTTTGGTAGAGTGTGGAAGTGAAACCTGTAGCCTTTGTCTATTGTTTGTAAAGTCCATTTGTCTCCTGTAATGTAATGCCAGTTGTGGGAGAATAAAGCTAGTTTTCCGCCCAAGGGTGCTTCCAGTTGTTCCCTGGTAGGCGGAATCAGAGCCAAGTCATTGTGTCTGTCCAGTGGTAGTGGTTGTAGTTGAATCTGTGGCAGTACTTCTCCGATTGGTAGGCTGCCACTGACGTCCCCTGTAGGCACCCCTGGATTGACCTCTGCCTCTTGGGCGCCTATTTCTGCCTCTCTGTGCTCTGGAGGTGTCTGGAAAGGACCAATTCTTCGAAGGCCAATTTCTGCTAAACCTCGGAGGTTGGACCTGTAAGAAATCCTTGACTGTTTGGACAGATTTAGCTTTTTCCTCCACCTTCTTTAGAACCTCTTGTGCAGGGGAGCCAAACAAACTTTGTTTCTCCATAGGGGCATCTAGGAGTTTTGACTTAACATGGTCTGGTAATGATTGTTCTTTTAACCAAGCATGCCTTCGAATCACTGTACCAGTCATAGCTGATCTAAAGGAAGCCTCCAGTGCATCATAGCCACATTTAAGAAAATGGTTACTGACCTGTTGAGAGTTATGTACCAATTCCTGAAGGGACTTGCGGTCTATAGGTTCAGGGGAAGATAGTTTTTTATTTAGCTGTTCTAACAAAAATTCCTGGTACTGAATCATGTGGAATTGACAGTTTAAGGCCCTGGCCGAAAGAGTAGCAGAAGTATTCCCTGATAGCATGTAAGGTTTCCCCAAAGGAAAATTCTTCTGGAGGAGAAGCAGAAGGAATGGAATCTTCTGCATCAGAATCCTCATAAGGAGAGTATGGGCCTTCCTGAGGGTTTGAGGCATCTGAGTCATCCGAGGAATTGTCTGTGGAAACAGGTTCGGGGGGTTCAGTCCTAGGTCTCTTCTCTAGAGGGGGTTGAGAGGCCCTGTCTGGGTGAGGTTGGGATCCCCTGATCAAAGAAATGAGATCCTCAGCCAGGCTGAGCATTTGAGAACTGGAAGTAGGCCTGTGAGAGGTTATTTTAGCAGGTAAGGCCTTAGGGGATTTAGCTGCTTTAGCCCTGGCAAAGGCCTTGATAGACATGGATGCAGGAGGTCTAGCAGCCCCACGTGCAGGGGTAGATATGTCTAAAGGAATAGTATCTGACAAATCCTGGGTGCTAGTTTCAGTAGGAACAATATCTGAAGCCGATTCAGCCATGCTCTGTGAAGCCTCGGCTTCCGGAGGCCTGTTTTCGGCCGAAGGAAGAATAGAGGACTCTGTTTCAGCCGAAACCGAGACACTCGCGGTTGGCCTGGCCGTGGTTTCAGCCGAAACCGCGGGCCGCGAGTGTCAGTCCTTTTCCTTGCATTTTTTAACTAATTGTGCTGTCGGAGTCTCCGACGGCATTTTGTAAGCAAAAGCGGGACCAAAAAACTCCTCTGCAAACTCCGACCGACGTCTAAGCGTCCGTCGGTTGAAAGAAGCACAGGCTACACAAGCTGATACGTCGTGGTCCGGGCCTAAACAAGGAAGGCAGTAAGAGTGGAAATCCTTATGAGGTATTTGTTTCCCACAAGTTAAACAATTATTTACTTTGTCTGACATCGGCTGAGGCAAGAAAGAGTCCCCAACGGGGTACTTAGCTTTTTAGAAGTCTTCGGTAGTAGAAATCTCTGGATCTGACCGACCGGCACTTGCGAACAGCTTCGGGCACCGCGCGGCAAGAAAGACTGAGGAAAATGGCGTTGGCTGATGCCTTTATACCACAGCAGCTATGACGTCGGGTGGAGTGCAACATCAGCCGAGGCCAGACCCAGACTTTGGAATCCGGCCGACCGCAGGGCTGCCTGAGGCAGGACAACCCATATGTTAGGACTGCAGATGCATCCTTGAAGGACATCTACTTTTTACTAGCAATTTTCATGGCAAAGATGTCAAGGTCACCAGAAAATGCCAAAACAGACAGCTGCAGGAAGTGCTATAACTTGATTCAAACATGCCTGGACATGTCACCATGAGCAACAATCAGTTTGAACCGAAAGCTAGCATGCCACTTCATCACCAAGTTTCACATCTTTATTCATTTTTTCAAATACTTCTGTTCCCTTGCCTTCCAGCCATAAGCATTCCCCTTGAGCACACATTACACTGTTTGAGGAGTGCCAATATCCAGAAAGTCATGAGGTACTCTAAACTTACAATGGCATCCTGGCAATATGAACGTTTTTTATTTTAAGTCCTAATCCCACCTCCTGGTGATGATGTGAGCACTTGCTTCACTGCAAAGGCCTTCTACTCCTCCTTATCCATCCATGTATGCTCACTCAAACGAGGTAACAGGGCTATCATCTCCAGCTTGGGTAACTATGCCCACATCTCAGCGCTGAGTATCTGCATCGTTTTGGGCCTCTACTCTCCAGCAGAAGTCTTATCATCACAGCATATAAGTGTTCAGCAGGATGGGCACTCCATTCCACCTGTCTGTGATGTCAAACACCCCAGCTGCTAGTGTAATGTGGGTTACCGGAGCTATAGTCAGCACTTTATCCCGCTACACCATCAGAAGGGGCACCACATGTATTACACTGAGCATGGTGAAGAAGGCATGATGATGAGACTTATGCATAGTAATCACCAACGGTGGAAGGCAACAGCTGCATGTGGCAAAGGATCCCACAGCATATAAGGGAATAAAAAATCTACGAACAAAATGTTTAGCAAGGATTTCCAAACGACTTGACAAGCAAGGCATGAAGATGCAGCTAAAATTAGGTACAATTCAGAATGCAGCAGTTAGAAATTCAGAGAGGAAGGAGTGAGCATCTCAGTGGCAGCTGTGATTGAGTCAGGGAATGGTGTTTCTCTGTCTTCTGCTGACAAAAGGTAAAGTAAGCCACAAGCATCCACAAAACAGACAGGGTATCAGAAATGCCTACAACTGCCTCAAGCAACATTGCAATGCTGACTCCACTGTGTAAGCATGTGCCAAAATACTTCCATAACTACACAAGAATGGTAGGGAATCAAAATGTGACCACCTCTACCCCATTCTAAACAGTTATCTAACAAGGACCTCCAGGACTCTCTAAACAGGAGGATGACACTTAGCATTGGAGAAGTGAGATCTCTAAAGGGGAAGAGTGCTGCAGGAAGAATCCAGGCTACCAACCAGCATATATACGGTTTTCCAGTGGGAGTAAATGAAATAAATTGTGACTGTCAAGTTTGCTACTTAACTGTATCATAAATACTTTCTCTGCTGTCTGTTACAGTTTGCTAGAAGTCCTACTGTTCCCTTTAATCCTTCAAACATCACTTGACTGGTACTGCTATACAAAGGAGGGACCACCCTTCACAAAACTAACATTGAAGTTGCCCTATGTTTATAAACTGCCGATGTCTACTCAAGCACAGGTCATGCACAAAACACGTTTACACACTAACTATGTAATCGTGCCATATTATGTTTTCATCCTCGGTTTCCATGTGAGTTCTCCCCAGACACTTTCTTATGTGGCAGTAGTGCTCAACTGTAATTAGACTTGGTGACATCTACAATAAGCACCAGACAAAAAGGATATATATGAACAACATACAAAATCAAAAGTGATATAGAGGACCTAGTCATTACTTGCTCTACTTCATAAATCCAAAAGTAATCAAGCCAAGTAGAACAGAAACACAGGAAACCTGCAGAGTTAAGCAAAAGCGAGCCATTTAAAGTGGGAAAAAATGTTCATTAAGCAGTCCTTCCTGCAGTGAATTTGGGCTGTCTTGGGTCCAGTGCTGCAATGGCTTCCACGTACCCTCAAAATCTTTCCTCTAAAAGGAACGCTATATTTCTTTTCTAAAACTATAATCAAACTGACAGATCAACTGCTCACTATCACAAAAGAAAACATCAGGAAACTTACTCCACACCAAGGATTAAAAAAAAAAAAAAAAAATAGTTGGTGGCAGTAACATTGTTAGAGTGGGGTAAAGGGGAAGCCTTCTCGAGCACAAGGTGCTATGGGTGCAATTGGGAGATGCTGATTGATCGGTAGTGCTGCACCAGTGTTCAATTTTCCTCTAGCATTTTTGAATGTTGCTTCATAAGTAAATCTGTTACTGTTTTTATAGTCAGAACTGCAGTACTGAAGCACTTCAGTGCTTTGTGTATGGTAAAGTTGGAGCAAGCAGTTTGCTGCAGTTTTAAAAGCAGCAGCATTTTTTTTATTCCTCAAATTACAGTTGAGGGGTGACAGACTGGGGGATGAAATTGGGTACAAGATGAGCCAGCTGTGGTTCTGGTTGGTGCCATTCGGGGATTACATCAGGCAAGGGATGAGCCAGCTATGGTTCTGGTTGGTGCCCTCTAGAAAGCTCTTAAAGAATTTCAGAATGAAGCCCATCAGACCCTACTACTTTGCATACCTGTATTTTTAAGTGATCCTTCCTTCTGTGAAAGAAATTTTACCAGTCTCCTCATCACGTTTTTCTATCAAATGGATTTAGTGAACCTCCATGGTTTTCCTTCATAAACACTGAGCAGTAATATTCCCTTAGCAATCCTGAATATTCACCATTTTTTTTCTTTTCTTTTTGTCCACCCTCCCTCCATCATTTTTATTTAGCTTTATTACCCCAACTAATTTGTTTCTTTTGATTCATTTATGAATTTTCAAATTTTTTTTTTTTTTTTTTATCATACCTGCTGAGTAAACAAACTGGCTGAACCAGATGAACCTTTCTTTACTGGTTGCCCTTCCTGCTTCTATTACAAATGGTGCTGCTTTCTGTCTTCTTTCTTCTCCATGCCCAACACTTAAATGCTCTACTTCCCTTAACATCTGTTATTAACTCACAGAGCTATACTTAACATTCCCTTAAAAATTTCTTGTTCCTTGCCTGTTTCCACAATAGCCACAAATTGCAAAGTTTTTTCCTCCACTGAGGAGCACCTGCACCAAAGCTTATTTTTCATGAGTTGACATTAGTGCTGCCAGACTCAGACTTGCTCCTTGTACAGCACCAAGGAAATAGAACTTGTGTAAGATACCAAACAGAGCCATGAATGTTTGTGCAACATGATCTTGTCCTTGCTGTACAAATACAATTTTGATCAGGATCAGCCAGACAGATGTCATTTATCTGAAAGATTATTTTTCAGCACATGGAAAAAAGTACAATCTTGAAGTGTGGTTATTAGAGGTTACCATGGCTCATAAAGGCCACACACCTACTGTTTTTAAGAATTCTAAAAAGGATATAAAGGCGGCTTGAGAGCAAACAGTACTAAAAAAGCTCTTTGTGGTAAAGCAAGGAAAAAGATTAGCAATTAAAGCATACAATAATACAAACATTATTGTAAAGACCATGGAATTTCAGTACTATTACTTATCATAGTGTTACAGTAAACAGCACAGTCTGTGCTCTTATATCACAGACAGACTATGTATAAGAATCAAAGAGGAGAAATTATGGTGGCAAAAGTGAGTAGGATCTTATATGATCATAGTTTCACAGGAAAGTACTAGGCAAGCTGCCCTTATGGGCCTAGCCAATTTCCTTTTTAGTGCTCAAATTAACCTATTCCATTTGGTTAAAGATTTGCTTTACCCATCCCAAGGTCAATATAATACATTAACTGGATCATACCACTCATAATTTGTGGGTACCCTTGAATGGAATAAAGCATTTATCAAAAAAATAATCCTGCTACTCAAACATCTACTGCTCCAGTGACTGCCTCACACAAATGCACTACGTTCAACATAAGATCACTGCGACAGAAAAACAATTTTGACTGGGAGAAACGGAAGTTATGTCTTACCATAACGTTCCATCTGTATTGTTGATCCTCGTTCAGCCATTACGTGTGGGTATCGATTCTGACCTCGGAACCGAGCCAGCCATCTTCCAAGCTCACGTCAGCTACAAACTCTTGAGCTAAAACTCTTACCCAGAATTCCCCACTCCCTGTTACCTCAGATTGAGTTTGCAAGTCAAAAGAAGGTAGAGGCTACCTCTGGTCAAATGACCTAAAAGAACTGGATGGTGAGATCCATTAGAAGCCACAGGAGGGGAAAGGAGTAATGACTGAATGAGGATCAACAATACAGATGGAACGTTATGGTAAGACATAACTTCTTTATCTGATATTGTTAATCCTCGTTCACTCCTTATGTGTGGGACAGAGTCCCCAGCTACATGTATTCCTAGGAGGCTCTCATGGAAGGACATTCCTGAGCACCATAGAACCAAAAGATGCTCTTCCCCTGGAGGCCAAATCCAATTTGTAATGACGGATGAAGGTATGAGGCGTAGCCCAAGTTGCAGCTGCACAGATGTCATTTAAAGAAGCTCTGGCATGGAAGACAGCAAAAGTTGCCACCGACCTTGTCGAATGAGCCTTTATGGTAGCAGGCAATGGAATATTACGTTGTGTATAAATGAAGGTTACACTGTCTTTCAACCATCTAGCCAATGTGACCTTAGCAACAGCACATCCTAATCTAGGTCCAGAATAGGCCAAAAATAACTGGTCTGATATACGCGAGGCCTTAATCCTGTTCAAGTAGAAGCAAATTTGCCTATGAATATCTAGGGTATGTAGGCAATACTCTCCTTTGTTTGAATAGTAGGGAAGGAAAACTGGTAATTCAATGGTTTGGTTAATGGACATTTCAGAGATCACTTTTGGCAGAAAGGAAGGATTACTTCTCAATGACACTCTCTCTCTATGAAAAATCAAGTATGGACTCTTGATGCATAAGGGCTTGAAGCTCAGAGATACTTATGGCAGAAGTAATGGCGACCAAAAACAAGGTTTTCCATGACAACTATATTAGGTCGCAAGAAGAAGCTGGTTCGAAAGGTGGCATTGTCAAAACTTGTAGAACTAATGACAGGTCCCATGGTTGAATAGGTTCTCTAAAAGGGGGCTTTAGATGATTCACAACTTTTATGAAGGTCTTGCATAATTTGTGTGATATAAGAGAGGAGTCTTGGACACCCTCATGGAAATTAGATATTGCTGCTAAATGAACTCTAATGGTAGAGGCCGACAGACTTGATTGAAATAGGTCGGCTAGATACTCCAGTACTATCGACACTGGTGCTGAAAAGAAATCTACTTGCTTTTCTTTCAGCCAAAGGGTAAATCTTTTCCACTTGCTTAGATAAGTAATTCTAGTGGAAGACTTATGAGATGTAATAAGAATGTCTCGTACTGGCAAAGAAAGATCATTCTGCCTGGCAATCAAGGGAAATGGAGAAGCCAAGCTGTGAGCTTCAGGCTGTCCAAGCTGGGATGAATCAAGTTCTGTGGATGTGAGATCAACTCCGGTGTTGGATGGAGAATCCATGGTTGATGTAAGCAGGTGAGGCCAAAGGAAGGGGAACCAAATTTGACGAGGCCAATATGGCACTATGAGGATCACCTTGCTCTTCAACCGGCGGGCTTTCTTCACAAACTGGGGAATGAGGGGGAGAGGTGGAAATGCATAAAGAAGACCCGAGGGTCAATTGTGGACTAGAGCGTCCGGAGGGGGAATCAGGGCAAAGTAGTTGCTGCATTTGTAGTTGGTCGAGGATGCAAAGAGGTCGCAGCAAGGAAGACCCCAGCGGAAGATCTCCACCACTATCAAGGGATTCAGGGACCACTCGTGAGGTTGTAGAATGCACCTGCTGATTTTGTCTGCTATCACGTTGGAACTCCCGGGAATGTGCGTTGCTAGAAGAAAACGGTTGGTAGCCATCGCCCATTGCCATATCCTCATGGCCTCTCGACAAAGTGGGTAAGATTTGGTTCCGCACTGTTTGTATGTACCAGACCACCGCCATGTTGTCTGATTGTATCGCAACAGTCCCAGACAGCAGCAGGGGATGGAATGCTTGCAACGCCAGAAGCGCCGCCTTCAGCTCTAAAACATTTATATGCAGTTGGGCCTCAAATTTGGACCAAGTACCTTGGACTGTCTGTCCCTGACATAGCCCCCCCCTCACCCCATCAGGGAGGCGTCCATGGTCACTGTAGCCTTGGGCTGCTGGGGGTAGAAGGGGCGAGACCACTGTGATGGGTTGTAGGTCATCCACCAATTTAAATCCTGTTTGCACCTGTGAGGTACTCGAATCTTGGTTGAAAGAGGATACTGAAAAGGATACCATTGGGTGAGCAGTAGCCATTGTAGAAGCCTCATGTGAAACCTGGTCAGGGGGACAATGGTGATGGAGGCTGCCATGGAACCCAACAGCTGTAGGACAGAGTGAGCGTTGGATTTCTCCCTTGAAAGGACTGGGATCCGTTGTTGCTTTATCCTTAGAATTCTGTGCTCTGGAATGGATGCTCTGCAATTCTTTGTATCCAAGATGACCCCTATGAATTCTGTGGACTGAGATGGGGTGACACTGGATTTCTGCCAGTTGATGGTTATGTCTAGCATTTCTGCAGTGAGGAGAGAGTATGCCAGGGCTTCCTTCCAATAGCTGTCTGGTGGGGGCGGAGATGAGCCAGTGGTCTAGGTATGGAAACACCTGGAATCCTTATAGTCGCAAGTGAGTTGTGACGACTGCCATGCACTTTGTGAACACTCTGAGGGCTGTAGAGAGTCTGAAGGGCAGTACTCTGAACTGGTAGTGACTGGCTCCTGCACGGAAGCGCAGAAATCTTCTTGATGGCCTGTCCACTTTTATGTGGTAGCACGCATCTTGAAGATCTATCGAGCACATCCAATCGTCTTTTTCCAAAAGCGGGAGGATAGACTGTATTGTGACCATCCGGAATTTTTGTACTCTTACAAACTTATTCAATACACTGAGATCCAAAATTGGCCTCCAGTCCCCGGTTTTCTTTGGCACCAAAAATAGTAGAGTAGAACCCAGATCCTATCTGGTCTGGAGGGACTATTTGGATGACTCTTTCTTAGCAGCTTTGATATCTCTAATGTTGCTTCTTCCCTTTGACTGGGTGGAACGTCGGGGAAGTTTGTTGGGGGGGGGCAGGACAAAGATCGAAGGGAATATGGTAACCTCTGGTTATTATCCTCTGTACCCAAGGGTCAGTGGTGATGGTTAGCCAGGCAGGAGGGCACAAAGAAAAACGACCCTCAACCACCTCCAGAGGAAAGGAGTTGGGCCGCTCTTCAGGAGCGCTGGTAGGATTGACCAGGAAAAGAGTCCCTGGAACCCTGGTTACGCCGACCCCCTCTGTCCCGAAAAGGGCATCTTCCCTGTGAGTTTCCCCCTCTGCCTCTAAGGGAGAACTCGGCCTGTGTGTCACGGAAAGGACTCTGAGACTTTTTGTACCATATCTTCTCACTCTTCTGGTTTCTGGAGAAAGCGCATTGAGGGGAAGAATAACGGACACCCACAGCAGAAAGGGTCTTACCGTCCTGTTCACATGTGGCCAGTGTGCTTTTAACCTTGGCTGCAAACAATGAAGAGGCTTCGATGGGAGCGTTGAGAAAGGAAGCCTTGAAGGATTCCGCGAAATTGCATAAGCACATCCAGGCATGTTGTCTCAGAACAACACCTGAACACGCCGCTTTAGCTGCTCCTTCTGATGCGTGAGATATCAGGCGCATTGACGAGTTAGATATCGATTCAATGGTGGCCAGCTGAGAGGCCACTTTGTCACAGACCTCATCATACATGTCACCTGCCAAAGTTTCAGAGAGCTCAGAAATTAAATCCCTTTGAAGCCTGGTAAAGTGTGCCATATAATTCAGGGACCCGATTGCAAAGGTTGCTGATGCAAAAGTATGCTTTCCTATTCTGTCCAGAGCCCGGGACTCTGTTGGGTGGATGGACAGTCTGGCTTTCTTCTACCGCCAGGTCCTTCTTGGTTGTGGCCCCCACCACCAGAGCATCTACAGGAAGACCTTTGGACCAATGGGGTTCAGTAGGAGGAGGGGACAAAATTTTATCTGGCCTCCAGGGAATGGCCTCAACGGTGTCAGGAGCCTTCCACGCATGCTGCACGATGAGCTGGACCAGTTCGTCGGCGGGTGGAGTAACCCAGGAGGTAGCGGGCTGGGCGAGAAAGGCCTGCAGGAACACAGACTCTTCAGAGGTCAGGTTAGAGGGCTGCCAGTCACGTCTCTGTTTAAGGATTTCAAGGATATCACCAAAGGATAACTCAGAGGGTGACAGAGGGGACCCTTCCCCCATCATCAAAGTCTGTGTCTTGAGTAAGGGACTCCTCTGTGGAGTCCATGTGCTTCCTCTTGCACAAACTTTTTCAATGAACTTCCTCAGAGGGAGAATCTGGGGAAGACAATGCAAAATGGGTTTCCAGTGGGAGTACATCCTCAGGCCCTTGCGTCCGGTGTCCGCTAGGACCGACTTGTGTACATTGCGGTCCAGAGGACAGCGGGGAGAATGACAGCACAGTATCGTCAGCCGACGCCAAAGCCTTTTCCATTAGTTGAAAGGCTGGTCCACCTGAAGAGGGGTGAGTGTCCAGGACATGGGTCACCCCTCCCCTAAGTGGCTCAGCCTGCCGACTCTGAGTCCCTGGATGGCTGTGAAACACCAAATTACATACGCCAGAGCTGACATCTTGGGTCACAACAAAATTCTCCTGCCACAAAGGCAACTGCGGTTCCTTACTGAGGTCCATAAAGGGATCCGTAGAGGGGGAATACTGTGCTATATTAAGGGGCTTCAAAGGCAATGAAGGAGGAGAATAAGTAGGGGTCTTTGGCAAAGGGTGATCACCTCCCAAGGAAGGGTAGGTCCTGGGGGGTGGGATACCTCTGGCCAAAAGCACTTGATCCACAAGACGCAACACGTCGTGTTCAGAGAGGCTTCTAGTGGATTTCACAGAAACGGCTGAGGGAGAGTCAGGTCTATCCAAAGATGGGGCAAGTTCGGTGCCCACCTCACCAGTCTGCACTGAAAACAACGGAGCCATAAGGGACTGAACTACAGGTGTCTGCACCAAGGAAATCATCGGTGCTGAAGTCATGGTCTGCACCAACGATAAGGTCGGTGCCGAAGTGGTTGTCGGCGCCGAGACTGGAACCAAAAAATTGGTGTTAATAACTGAGTTGTCGGTTCCAGGTAAGATGTCAGAGCCAATGTGGTAACAGTCTGCATCGACTGGATAGTCAGTGCCGGTATAGAAGTCTGAAGTACTGATACGGTAAAGGGCACGCTAATCGGTGCCGAAATCACAGATGGTGCTGATGGCCTCGGTGCCGAAGGTCTAGGTACTGAAAGCGCTGAACCCAAAAAAGTCAGATCCGAAGTGGAAAGCTTAGCCTTCTTGGGTCTCGGTTGGTGGGAGTCCCCAGCCGGGGATGAAGCAAGAGACTTTGCCTTTATATGTTCATCAGTCTTTTTCTTATGGGATCTTGGAGGGGTTGAAGCCTCCGACCCAGAAATAGCCTCTAAAAAAGGGGATAAGTAGGCCCTTCAATAATAAATTATTTTTCCTCTCAATCAATGTCCTGTTAGAGAAATTCTTACAAATTCCACAGGGCGGGTCAACTGATAAATGAGGCACACCCAAGCAACAGACACACAGTGAATGTGCATCTGAAGTAGGTAATTTATGGCCACAATCTGAACATCTCTTAAATCCTGGACTACCTTTTTTATCTGCCATGTTAGGAAAGAATGAAATTCAGAAAGAATACCAGCAATGGTACAAGAAATACCCGAAGGTAAGGAGGAAAAAGGGTTTACCAATGATGGTAAAGAAGAAAATACCTCACGGTAAATAGGATGAAGCGGACTGAAAAGATTCAAGAAGGGATAGTCGCTAAATGCGATAAGGTAAGCGAAAACAAATTAGTAACTTTTCTGAGAGAAAAGTTGTTTTAGACTAGTATGACAACAAAATATTGTACTTCGCTCAAGAGAGGTAGTTGATACGACCGAATGGCGATGTGGCAAACAAAATCTGAGGTAAAAGGGAGAGGGGAATTCCGGGTAAGAATTTTAGCTGGAGAGTTTGTAGCTGATGAGAGCTTGGAAGATGGTCGGAACTGTTAAAAAAAATAACACTAAAGACAATGAAGTGTTACCACCTGGGTACAACATACACAGGCTGGATTGTGCTTCGAGGAAGGAGGGTGGGGTAGCTGTACTCTATAAATCTGAGCTGAATGTCACCATAGATGTAATACAACCACCTCAGATTAATAACTCAGAGATTCTTGCCACCAAATTGCAACTTAATAAAAATAAATGCATTAATATAATTTGTATGCACATTCCCCCAGGTAACAATATATCTACATTTGAAGACATCCTGCACTGGCTATCATGTCACTACCCCCAAGAAACCCTACTACTTGGAGACTTTAACATAGACTGGGCCACCTGTTCCTCAGAATCCCCAACCACCCATATTAAACCTGCATGCATTTACACAAATTATATCCACCCCTACCAGGATAGGTAAACCCAACGAAAAAGAAAGCATACTTGATTGAGTACTCATAAATAGTCACCCCCAACTGTACACCTCTGGTACCCTCCTTGAAGGCCTAAGCGATCACCTTCTCATATATGTAATTAAGCACAAAACCATTAATTCCCAACAACCCTTACTCAGAAAGGTTAGAAACAATAAAAACTTTGAACCTGCCAAATTCCAACAAGAACTAAACTCATGTAATTGGTCTATTCTAAAACACCTCCCCTTAGAGGAAGCAGTAGCATACTTTAACAAAAGATTTCTTGAGATCCTTGATTTGCATGCACCTGTTCATTCAAAGAGAACCAAGGCAAAAACTGCGCCATGGCTTTCTAAAGAGTCTAAACTTAAAATTACCCTTAGAAACAAAGCATGGGCCTTATGGCGTTCTTCTAAAGATCCTCAAGATCACATTAAATACAGGCAATCCAGGAACGAAACCAAAAAATCAATTTTTACAAGACAAAAAACAATACTACTGTAATTTACAGACAGTAAATCAAAATAACCCTCAGAAGTTTTGGGCAGGTTTAAATAATCTACTACATCCTGGACAAACTTCAACCCCAATCCCTGCTGCTACTATTGATAAAACCCCCGAAGATGTTTCTGATAGTTTTCACTAATTCTTTACTGAGACAACTCAAGCCCTAGCTAGCAAACTACCTCCTAGCTCCCCTGGTCCTGAAAATAGCACCCCTAGAAACCTACTCGCGTTCAGCTTCCAACCAGTCGCCACTTCACTTATCCGTACCTTGATCAAAAAATTAAAACCCACTACACTTTCTGCTGATCAACTCCCTGCAGAGTACCTACAAAAATCAGCTGATGCTATTGCTTACCCCATCTCAATACTAATCAATCGAACCATAGTAGAAGCTAAAATTCCCACCATCTGAAAAACATCCTATGTAATCCCACTTCACAAAGGAGGCAGCTCTAATGAATTCTCCAATTATAGGCCAATAGCTATACTTTCTCCACTTGCAAAGATTATGGAAAAATGTATTCATGGACAACTCATGCACCACCTAATCCAGAATCACCTTATGGCAGACACTCAGCATGGCTTCCATCCTCATCACAGCACTACTTCAGCCCTCCTAGCCTTTACCAACACCATAAACCATAATTGCAACAATAATTATATATCATCAGCCCTCTTCTTGGATCTTTCCAAGGCATTCAATATGGTTGATCACCAACTTTTAATCCACACCCTGTAAACATTCTGTCTAGATACTGGAGCCCTACAATGGTTTCAATCCTACCTGAATGGTCGACAGCAGGCTGTCCTCTGGCAGAACAAACTCTCTAACTTTCTACCTAACACCCTTGGAGGACCACAAGGTTCTATATTAGGGCCCTTGCTGTTCTCAATCTTCATTAACGACCTTTATACTGTCATCCCAAAAGTCAGCTGTATCCAATATGCTAATGACTCTACTCTGATTTGCTCAGCCACATCTCCAGTAGAGTTATGGTCATCTACCCAGACCACCTTTAGTACAATATAAAACTGGCTTTCTGAACATTGTCTGATCCTAAATCCCAAAAAAAACTAAAATGCTGTTATTTTCACCAACACGTAGGTCTACCGCTTTCACCTTTACCATAAAATCAAATGATGGCACAATAATCTCCCCTGACCCCTCTACAAAACTATTAGGTGTCATCATAGACAATAATCTAAAATTTGACCTACATGTTACCCAAACTATCAATAAAAAACTAGGGTCACTTTACAGAATAAAAGCCTTCCTAACCCCTCCAGCTAAAATTGCCATAGCTCGCTCTCACCTTCTTTCAACCCTTCTGTATGCATCCCCTCTACTCTCGAATTTAAACAAGACTGTCCTTAACAAACTCTCAATTTGCTACAACCACATTGCCAGGTTTGCCAATAGGCTGCCTTTTAGGACACATCATTGCATCAATCTAAATCAGCTTGGGTGGCTTGACCTACCCAGCCTAATCCAATATAACCAACTGATTATGGCCTATAAAATGCTCTATAATCCAGACAATACTCCTGCACTTAAAAATATTATCACCCCTATAACAATCCTAGACCGCTTCGATCCTCTAACAAGCTACTAATTCAGACTAGCAAAATTAATAACACAGCTGGTGATTCTCTCTTTGCAAACTCTGTAAGTAGATCCTGGAACTCTCTTCCAGCTGATATTACCTTACTTTCCACCTTAGGTCAATTTAAAACTAGACTCAAACAACATTTGTCACTTAACTGGCTATGTCAATGTATCAAGCCTGGCTAACTCTCTCTAGAATGTGTAAAAATCTGTTAACCAGTTTACTGTGTAATTTAATTTAATCCTGACTTGCGCTCAGGATTAACTGTAACCTAATGGAACTTGTTTAACTTGCTTACTTATGTAATCTCTGCAAATAGTCTGTTTGTAATATGTAATGCTGGTATTATGTAATGCTGTATCTGCTTACCCTTGGAGCTTTTCTCCCCGGGCATCCTCTGGAAATGGACATGCATCCAGTCGGACTATCCCGGTCAACAAATGTAAAATAAAATAAATAAAAAACTGATACCCACACGGTAAGGAGTGAACGAGGATTAACAATATCGGATTATACGCTAATGCACCCTATACTCTCAAGTATAAGTAAAAGCTACAACGCAGGAGGCATTGCAGGACTGCAGGAGGAAATCCTACTCTTTACTCTACACCTTCGACCTGAACATCTAAATTCTTAAATTTAGTGAATGACTGCATGCATGTCAAAGCTGCTTCTAAAAGACGTCTTGAGCAAGCACATTCCTGAAAAAGGCAGCACTACAAGCACGTGGGCTGGTAGAGTAAGCTTAACCATCCCCGAAAAGAAATTTGTCATGCAAAAAGTGATATCACTGGCCAGTCATTTAGAAAGGGTCTCTTAACTGGCTTACCTGGTTTTGCCTTCACAAAAGAAAGATAGCCAAATAAATTTGATTAAATATTGAGTGGTTTTTGAACAACCATGGTATGCAAAACAACGTAAAATGATTTCCTCCAAGACAGGAAGCTGAACACCTGAGTTAACAGAAACAATGGATACCACCTTAGGAGTAAAGAGGATTTTATTATTTTTGGCTACCTAGCCTCCACACAGCTGACCATCAGCTACCACCAGGTCCTCTTATTCGCAAACTCTGTTGTACCTGCCTTACCATCCTCTGGATTCAAAACTACCCAGATCCACAGACAGCAAGGTGATCAAAGACACTTGTGCAGCACCACACTGCTGCTGCTGGGAGTGCACGCTAACTACCCCTTCACTTTGCAGCAGCCTTGCAGTAAGCTCCACAACTACTGCCCTAATGACAGGTGCGCATGCATATTCATAACTTCTCAACCAAGCCTTTAACTGCTTGCAGTACAGAATTCTCCACGCTCTTAATGCTGCTATTGCAGCAAGCATAATTACCCCAGTAGAATGGACAAAGCATTGTCAGCAGCTCACACTCATTCCCCCAGTCCCAGCAGAACCAGTGCGCTAATCAAGCCTAGGACATTGGGGCAGAATAAAGGCTTTATCAATCTGTGCCACAGGGTTGGACCAAGAGATTTTATTCTTAATGGAATCTTGTCCTTGTGAACAACAATGCAAAGTTCTTTGTATACCAAGGAATGCAGTTTAAAAATTCTCGATGATGAAGTAACTACTTCCAAAAAGGAGTTTTCCATAAAATATACTTCATGTTTGAATGGAAAATGAGTAACTTTTTAACCATAAAGTTAATATTTCATGCAGCAGATAAAAGAATGCACTGAAAGATTGACATGAAGTGCAGTTTTCAAGAAAGTACAGTTGTGTAAAAACTTATTGTAATTGCAGATGCTCGAGTATGTTCACTGCTGCAGAAGTACTAAATTTTGGGATTCCTGCTGTAGAAGGTCCAGTATCCATGCAGATTTCCAGATATTTTTTACCCTTTCCCCTTCTCAGCCATGCAAATGCCATACCACCTGGATGCCAAGAAGCCCATGGTATAACAGGGAGGACTTACCATCCATCTTTAGTTCTTTCATGCTCTTGAAGTAGCAGGGGTCTGGGTAGAGGCCAAAGCACTGACTACACAGTTTGCAAATAACCCCAGGAATGACAACCCAATCAGAACAATGCTGAAGGCTCCCTCTCCAAGCATTAAAAAGACCCGAGGAGGAGAACAGAACACCACATAGGGTTTGGAGAGAGGGAAGCCAGGAATAAAACGTAACTGGGTACCCATTAAATCCCAGAACAGTAAAAGGTCAGGGAATTGGGGAGAGAAATGTTACTGCAACAGTGAATACATTCAAGCATCTACAACAACAAATAAATCCCTATACAGCTTACTGTACTCTTCATACTGTTCAAGGTGCAGCAGTGATAACTTCTGGGAAAATTCCCAAAGCTTACATATTGTGGGGTTGTTAGCCTTTTGAAGGAATGAGTTGGAAAGTCTTTGAAGGATGCCATGGCAAAGCCTGCCCTGTCTCTAGGGTTAATGCCCAAGTTGTAGTGTGTGGAAGAGTGGATAGATAATCAGGTAGCTGCTTCCAAGACTGCTCAGGTGCTACTTACCTGAAGTAAGGCTGTGGTTGCTGCTGTATCCATAGCAGCGTGTCCCCTGATATGTCCCAATGCATTTTTTAATGAAAAGAGTAAACGAATGAGATACAGCTATCTATTTGGAAATAACCTGCTTTGACAAAAGCCTGCGTTCCCTACTCTTTTACATTATATGAATAGCTGGGTTTTGTTTTAATAACCCTTTAGTCTTACCCAGTTAAAACCTCATTTATCTATGTATATCTAGGGTAAGCTGAACTCTTTCTCCACTGCTCTGTGAAACACAAAAAACATTGACAGACTGTCTGCTTGATAAAGAAAAATATTGGTCACTATGTCTTGGGCATGAAGACTGAAATCATGAGAAGGATCACCCTGTTCTTGTGGAAGATGAAGGACTATTTGCACGTTAGGGCCTGCAATTCAGAATGCTTTCTGGCACAAGTTATGACCATGTCATATTTTTGTGTGTGTGTATTTCCCCAGAACATTGCCCAGTGGCTCTATTACTTTCACCCAACTAGCAAATTTGTTCTAGCACAACAGAAGCAGGGTATTCTCTGGCTAGGCTACAGCCTTTGTGGCCTACTGGTTCCTGCATGGGGACCCCCACATCTTCCCCTCTGTGCCCTGGCAACAATCTGGTAGTAGGGAGCAGGTTAGACTGCTGATCCTGAAGGAAAGGTCTCTCCTCCACCCATGAGAGCTCCCACACTTCTTCTGATCTCACAACTGTTACCTCCAGAGGGGAAGCATGCATCCACATGCTATTTTCCCTTTGGCTACTTAGTATGTATAGACTATGGCAGCTTGAGTTTGGCTGGCTTGGAACTCCAATGGTTGGACATCTAGTGCTCCCACTATGCGTCATACTTGTGGTGAGAACATGGACACCTCCCTACTCCTATAATGAAACAACCACTCATTACTATCTTCCACAGACAGCTACTACAAGGAACTCAACTGCTATCTGAATGCTGGCCACCTGTGATGTGGTCTGGGCTTTATCAATCTACATCACAGAAAAGGCTTTCCATGTAAAAATTCTGAGAAGTGTTGCAGCTGCTTGCTCAATTGGTGGCTGTGTTAATTTTTCCAGTACATAGTTGAGGTCCCAATGGAGAAAAGAGCTCCTTCTCTAACGTTTTCAACTGAAAATCATTTTAAGAAACTGCTTTTGCTTTACTGATAGGAAGGAACAAAGTAGGGAATCCTACGGAAGGTATGTAATGAGGACAGATGCATGCACTTTCAATGGAGGTAAGCCTGACATGTAAAGATCTGACTGAAATCTGCAGACCATGCACCCTGCTCTCTGGTCTGAGTTCAAGGCCTCTTTATATTACTAAAGGGGAATGCTGTAATTTTCTTATACTGTTTAGCCCTCCTAGTGGCTGTAAGCACATCTTTGATAAATTTGGCTAAAAAAGATGAAAGCTAAACCATCCATAATGTCAGCTTTAAGGTCTACAGGTTGGGATGCAATAGTGAAACCATGACTGGGGTTAAAATATCTGAAAGATGAGACAATTGTAAAGGCTCAATTCTCTTCATGCTCGGTAGGAGAGAAAAAAGTGCTGCCTAGCCAAAAAGGTGTTAAGTGCACCATTTCAGTCATCTGTCCACCTACTACCTTCTGAATTACCCCGAGAAGAGAGACAAGAGAAAGAGTGTAAAGAAATTACCCAGGTAAGGGTAAATACAAATGTTATTGGTCCTGCAATATGCAATTACTGAAGCCAGGTATTTTGTAAAATCGTGAGAGCAACATACAAAACAAAGCAAAGGCCAAAGAGATAAAACAGATAACAGACACCTACTGCTTTGAACTTCATGTTCATGGCTTCAACTTCAACTTCATGGCTTTGTTCCTGCAGTACACCTGACTAATTTTATCACATTTCTCATTCTTTCTACTCCTCTACTCTTTTCCTCTCTACCCTAACTCCTACTCTGTTTTACTACTTTTTAGAATTTTTAAAGTATTATACATTTTCTGTAAAATTGTTGGAATCTACTCTGATTTACTACTTTTAGAATTTTAAAGTATTATACATTTTCTGTAAAACTGTTGGAATCTAAGAATTGTACATTTTTCTCTTTTCAAAAAATGTCTCATTACTCTGAATATCTCTCATACATTTGTTCTTAAATTCCAATAAGCTGCATCTTATAGTAATCTATTTTTTTTATGCAATGTACCAGTAGATAGTGGAGCTTTTCTCCTCGGGCCTCTGCTGAAAATGGACTTGTATCCAGCCAGACTAGCCGGTCAACAAATGTAAAATTAATTTTCCGCCTAGAGGAGCTGCTATTTGTTCCCTGGTAGGCGGATTTAGGTTAAGTCACTGTGGTTGTGTTGATGTAGTGGCAGAGGTTGTGTCTGTGCCTCTGTTGTTACCTTGCCACTGTCGCCCTCTGTAGGCACCTCCCTGGATTGGTTTCTGCCTCTGGAACGTCTATTCCTGCCCCTTTGAGGTCTTGTGGAGTCAGGAAAGGACCAATTTTGGCAGGCCAGTTCCTGCTAAACCTTGGGGTTGAACCTGCAAGAAATCTTTAACCGCTTGAACAGATTTTGCCTTTTCTTCCATTTTCTTCATAACCTGCTGGGCAGGTGTACCAAAACAAACTTGTCTTATCCATAGGAGCATCTAGCAACTTAGCTTTAACATGATCCGTAGAGCTTGCTCCTTTAGCCATGCATGCCTTCTTATCACTGTGCCAGTCATGGCTGATCTAAATGAAGCCTCCAGTGCATCATAGCCACATTTTAAGGAATGGTTACTAACCTGTTGTATGTTATTTACCATTTCTAATACATATTTCTTATCAAGAGATTCATCAGTGGTTAGCTTTTTAGTTAACTGATCAAGCATAAACTCTTGGTATTGTATCATGTGAAACTGACAATTTAAAGCTCTAGCTGAGAGAGTAGCTGAAGTGTAGACCTTTTGCCCCATCTGTCTAATGACCTTGCTTCCCTTTCTGAAGGAATAGGGTTTTTTGCTATGGTCGGCTACTGCCTTGGGACCCTGGGATATAGTTTCGGGTCTGCAAGTGGGGCCTTGTAAAGGTGGTGATGAGTGTCTGGCACCCTGTAAAATCTGTCTGGTTTGGCAGGGGCTGGAGGTAAAGAATCTGGTGCGGAGCAGACATCATTGAAAGCATCATCCACCACAGAGAGAACAGGAGGTATAGCTAAGGGCCTGTGCTGTGGAAGGTGCAGAAAGGTCCTAAGTCTTTTCTGAGTCTGAAAAATCCTGTTGCTGCCATTGGAACTGCTCGCATGGCATGTAAGGTTTCCCCAAAGGAGAATTCTTCTGGTGGGGAAGCAGCTGGAATGGATTCTTCAGCATCAGAGTCTTCAAAATTGGAGAAAGGAGCCTCTGGCTGATCAGTTATGTCTGATTCATCGGTAGACTCATCAGAGGACACTGGCTCAGGGGCTCTGCCCTAGGTCTCTTCTCTGGGGCTGAGAGGCCCTGTCTGGGTGAGATTGAGATCCTCTAATTAATGAAATTAAATCTTCTGCCAGAGTAAGCATTTGAGAACTAGAAGAGGGCCTGGTTGTAGGGGGTTTAACAGGCACTGTTTTAGTAGTCTTTGCTGCTTTAGCCCTGGCGAAGGCCTTAATGGACATGGCTGCTGGAGGCCTAGCAGCACCACGTGCTGGGGTAGAGACATCCAAGGGAATGGTGTCTGATAAGTCAGTGGCAACCACCGTAGTGGATAAAATTTCTGAGGCCGTTTCAAGAGTGGCAGCAGGGGCCTCAGTTGTAGAGATAGATTCAGCTGTACTTTGATCAGTTTTCTCGGTTCGTCGAAACCGAGACACTCGCGGTTTGCTTAACCATGGTTTCGGCCGAAACCGCGGACCACGAGTGTCGGTCTTTATCTTTGCATTTTTTGGCAGATTGGGTAGTCGGAGGATCCGACGGCATAATGTACGCAAAATCAGAACCGAAAAACTGTTCAGCAAACTCCGACCGACGCCTAAGCGTTCGTCAGTTGAACGAAGCACAGGCCGAACAGGCTGCTACGTCGTGGGCTGGGCCTAAACAAGGCAGACAATAAGAGTGGAAATCTTTATGAGGTATTTGTTTCCCACAGGTTAAACAATTATTAACTTTTTCTGACATCGGCTGAGGCAAGAAAGAGTCCCCAACGGGTACTTAGCTTTAGAAGTCTTCAAGTAGTATTCGGTAGAAGTAATCTCTGGATCCGACCGACCGCACTTGCGAACAGCTTCTGCTTCGCCACGGCAAGAAAGACTGAGGAAAATGGCGTCGGCTGATGCCTTTATACCCGAAGACCAACAGAGATGACGTCGGGTGAAGTGCGACATCAGCCGAAGCCGGACCCGGACTTTGGAATCCGGCCGACTGAGGGGCTGCCTGACGACAGGACAACCCAGTTGTTATGACTGCAGATGCATCCATGAAGGACATCTAGACTCAAACAACATTTGTCACTTAACTGGCTATGTCAATGTATCAAGCCTGGCTAACTTTCTCTAGAATGTGTAAAAATCTGTTAACCAGTTTACTGTGTAATTTAATTTAATCCTGACTTGCACTCAGGATTAACTGTAACCTGTGGAACTTGTTTAACTTGCTTACTTATGTAATCTCTGCAAATAGTCTGTTTGTAATATGTAATGCTGGTATTATGTAATGCTATATCTGCTTACCCTTGGAGCTTTTCTCCCCGGGCATCCTCTGGAAATGGACATGCATCCAGTCGGACTATCCCGGTCAACAAATGTAAAATAAAATAAATAAAAAACTGATACCCACACGGTAAGGAGTGAACGAGGATTAACAATATCGGATTATACGCTAATGCACCCTATACTCTCAAGTATAAGTAAAAGCTACAACGCAGGAGGCATTGCAGGACTGCAGGAGGAAATCCTACTCTTTACTCTACACCTTCGACCTGAACATCTAAATTCTTAAATTTAGTGAATGACTGCATGCATGTCAAAGCTGCTTCTAAAAGACGTCTTGAGCAAGCACATTCCTGAAAAAGGCAGCACTACAAGCACGTGGGCTGGTAGAGTAAGCTTAACCATCCCCGAAAAGAAATTTGTCATGCAAAAAGTGATATCACTGGCCAGTCATTTAGAAAGGGTCTCTTAACTGGCTTACCTGGTTTTGCCTTCACAAAAGAAAGATAGCCAAATAAATTTGATTAAATATTGAGTGGTTTTTGAACAACCATGGTATGCAAAACAACGTAAAATGATTTCCTCCAAGACAGGAAGCTGAACACCTGAGTTAACAGAAACAATGGATACCACCTTAGGAGTAAAAGAGGGATTTTATTATTTTTGGCTACCCTCGCCTCCACACAGCTGACCATCAGCTACCACCAGGTCCTCTTATTCGCAAACTCTGTTGTACCTGCCTTACCATCCTCTGGATTCAAAACTACCCACATCCACAGACAGCAAGGTGATCAAAGACACTTGTGCAGCACCACACTGCTGCTGCTGGGGAGTGCACGCTAACTACCCCTTCACTTTGCAGCAGCCTTGCAGTAAGCTCCACAACTACTGCCTAATGACAGGTGCGCATGCATATTCATAACTTCTCAACCAAGCCTTTAACTGCTTGCAGTACAGAATTCTCCACGCTCTTAATGCTGCTATTGCAGCAAGCATAATTACCCCCCCCCCCAGTAAGAATGGACAAAGCATTGTCAGCAGCTCACACTCATTCCCCCCAGTCCCAGCAGAACCAGTGCCGCTAATCAAGCCTAGGACATTGGGGCAGAATAAAGGCTTTATCAATCTGTGCCACAGGGTTGGACCAAGAGATTTTATTCTTAATGGAATCTTGTCCTTGTGAACAACAATGCAAAGTTCTTTGTATACCAAGGAATGCAGTTTAAAAATTCTCGATGATGAAGTAACTACTTCCAAAAAGGAGTTTTCCATAAAATATACTTCATGTTTGAATGGAAAATGAGTAACTTTTTAACCATAAAGTTAATATTTCATGCAGCAGATAAAAGAATGCACTGAAAGATTGACATGAAGTGCAGTTTTCAAGAAAGTACAGTTGTGTAAAAACTTATTGTAATTGCAGATGCTCGAGTATGTTCACTGCTGCAGAAGTACTAAATTTTGGGATTCCTGCTGTAGAAAGTCCAGTATCCATGCAGATTTCCAGATATTTTTTACCCTTTCCCTTCTCAGCCATGCAAATGCCATACCACCTGGATGCCAAGAAGCCCATGGTATAACAGGGAGGACTTACCATCCATCTTTAGTTCTTTCATGCTCTTGAAGTAGCAGGGGTCTGGGTAGAGGCCAAAGCACTGACTACACAGTTTGCAAATAACCCCAGGAATGACAACCCAATCAGAACAATGCTGAAGGCTCCCTCTCCAAGCATTAAAAAGACCCGAGGAGGAGAACAGAACACCACATAGGGTTTGGAGAGAGGGAAGCCAGGAATAAAACGTAACTGGGTACCCATTAAATCCCAGAACGGTAAAAGGTCAGGGACTTGGGGAGAGAAATGTTACTGCAACAGTGAATACATTCAAGCATCTACAACAACAAATAAATCCCTATACAGCTTACTGTACTCTTCATACTGTTCAAGGTGCAGCAGTGATAACTTCTGGGAAAATTCCCAAAGCTTACATATTGTGGGGTTGTTAGCCTTTTGAAGGAATGAGTTGGAAAGTCTTTGAAGGATGCCATGGCAAAGCCTGCCCTGTCTCTAGGGTTAATGCCCAAGTTGTAGTGTGTGGAAGAGTGGATAGATAATCAGGTAGCTGCTTCCAAGACTGCTCAGGTGCTACTTACCTGAAGTAAGGCTGTGGTTGCTGCTGTATCCATAGCAGCGTGTCCCCTGATATGTCCCAATGCATTTTTTAATGAAAGGAGTAAACGAATGAGATACAGCTATCTATTTGGAAATAACCTGCTTTGACAAAAGCCTGCGTTCCCTACTCTTTTACATTATATGAATAGCTGGGTTTTGTTTTAACAACCCTTTAGTCTTACCCAGTTAAAACCTCATTTATCTATGTATATCTAGGGTAAGCTGAACTCTTTTCTCCACTGCTCTGTGAAACACAAAAAACATTGACAGACTGTCTGCTTGATAAAGAAAAATATTGGTCACTATGTATTGGGCATGAAGACTGAAATCATGAGAAGGATCACCCTGTTCTTGTGGAAGATGAAGGACTATTTGCACGTTAGGGCCTGCAATTCAGAATGCTTTCTGGCACAAGTTATGACCATGTCATATTTTTGTGTGTGTGTATTCCCCCAGAACATTGCCCAGTGGCTCTATTACTTTCACCCAACTAGCAAATTTGTTCTAGCACAACAGAAGCAGGGTATTCTCTGGCTAGGCTACAGCCTTTGTGGCCTACTGGTTCCTGCATGGGGACCCCCACATCTTCCCCTCTGTGCCCTGGCAACAATCTGGTAGTAGGGAGCAGGTTAGACTGCTGATCCTGAAGGAAAGGTCTCTCCTCCACCCATGAGAGCTCCCACACTTCTTCTGATCTCACAACTGTTACCTCCAGAGGGGAAGCATGCATCCACATGCTATTTTCCCTTTGGCTACTTAGTATGTATAGACTATGGTAGCTTGAGTTTGGCTGGCTTGGAACTCCAATGGTTGGACATCTAGTGCTCCCACTATGCGTCATACTTGTGGTGAGAGAACATGGACACCTCCCTACTCCTATAATGAAACAACCACTCATTACTATCTTCCACAGACAGCTACTACAAGGAACTCAACTGCTATCTGAATGCTGGCCACCTGTGATGTGGTCTGGGCTTTATCAATCTACACCACAGAAAAGGCTTTCCATGTAAAAATTCTGAGAAGTGTTGCAGCTGCTTGCTCAATTGGTGGCTGTGTTAATTTTTCCAGTACATAGTTGAGGTCCCAATGGAGAAAAGAGCTCCTTCTCTAACGTTTTCAACTGAAAATCATTTTAAGAAACTGCTTTTGCTTTACTGATAGGAAGGAACAAAGTAGGGAATCCTACGGAAGATATGTAATGAGGACAGATGCATGCACTTTCAACGGAGGTAAGCCTGACATGTAAAGATCTGACTGAAATCTGCAGACCATGCACCCTGCTCTCTGGTCTGAGTTCAAGACCTCTTTATATTACTAAAGGGGAACGCTGTAATTTTCTTATACTGTTTAGCCCTCCTAGTGGCTGTAAGCACATCTTTGATAAATTTGGCTAAAAAAGATGAAAGCTAAACCATCCATAATGTCAGCTTTAAGGTCTACAGGTTGGGATGCAATAGTGAAACCATGACTGGGGTTAAAATATCTGAAAGATGAGACAATTGTAAAGGCTCAATTCTCTTCATGCTCGGTAGGAGAGAAAAAAGTGCTGCCTAGCCAAAAAGGTGTTAAGTGCACCATTTCAGTCATCTGTCCACCTACTACCTTCTGAATTACCCCGAGAAGAGAGACAAGAGAAAGAGTGTAAAGAAATTACCCAGGTAAGGGTAAATACAAATGTTATTGGTCCTGCAATATGCAATTACTGAAGCCAGGTATTTTGTAAAATCGTGAGAGCAACATACAAAACAAAGCAAAGGCCAAAGAGATAAAACAGATAACAGACACCTACTGCTTTGAACTTCATGTTCATGGCTTCAACTTCAACTTCATGGCTTTGTTCCTGCAGTACACCTGACTAATTTTATCACATTTCTCATTCTTTCTACTCCTCTACTCTTTTCCTCTCTACCCTAACTCCTACTCTGTTTTACTACTTTTAGAATTTTTAAAGTATTATACATTTTCTGTAAAATTGTTGGAATCTACTCTGATTTACTACTTTTAGAATTTTTAAAGTATTATACATTTTCTGTAAAACTGTTGGAATCTAAGAATTGTACATTTTTCTCTTTTCAAAAATGTCTCATTACTCTGAATATCTCTCATACATTTGTTCTTAAATTCCAATAAGCTGCATCTTATAGTAATCTATTTTTTTTTTTATGCAATGTACCAGTAGATAGTGGAGCTTTTCTCCTCGGGCCTCTGCTGAAAATGGACTTGTATCCAGCCAGACTAGCCCGGTCAACAAATGTAAAATAAATAAATAAAATAAACACACTAAACTGACTGAGAAAGCACCCACTGCCTAGGCCCCCAAGTCTGATGACTTGGTATAAGATATTCTTGACTGTTTTCTAGGAGAAGCAAAAAATAAAATCTACTTCTGGAGCACCCCACCTATGGATCAAGTCCAGAAATAGGTTCCTGTTCAGCATCTATTTGTGAGGGTTTGCCCAAGTTCTGCTTAGCTGCTCTGCCAAGACAATATCTTGTGGTGGAAATTTAAGATGCAGTGAGGATCAGATCTGACTCCTAAGCCAGATGCCATGCTTCCATGACCAACCTGCACAAAAGTTAACAATGAGTATGCCCCTGCTTGCTCATGTATCGCATTTCTGTTGTATTGTCTGTGAGGATATGCAGGGTCCCCGATTGCCACATTTGTATGAAAGCTTTTATGACTAAATCTACAGCCATCATCTCTTTGACATTCATGTTCTTCTTCCTCAGTTTTGTTCCAGGGCCCCCAAATTCTTATTTTCCCAGAATGAGCCCTCCTGAGCTTCATCCAAGGAATCTGTAATCAGGGTCTCAGTGTCTAGGGAAGATTTAGAAGGGACAGTCTGACTGAGCCTTACCAGATGAATCCATCATAGGAGCTCCTTCTTGATAAAAGGCAGTACAGGGATAGGGTCATTACAATGAGTAAGCGTGTTAGCACCATTTGTTCTGTAGGTACCAGTGCCGTGTTCTCATGTGAAGGTTTACAAAGAGTACCACCTGGATTGAAGATATCATGGAGTCTATGGTCCTGAGGTATTGTCTGGTTGTAATTTTAATCTAAATTTGTACAAAACTGAAAAATGTCTTTTCTGATGGAGGTAATTCCCTTTGACTGCTACTGTCCAAAACGGCTCTCAAGAAATGAACCTACTGGGGATGGGGTTAACTGTGATGTGGGTAGATTCAGAGTGGGAGTTCCACAGTTTGGCAGCAGACCAGGGTAAACTGGAGGGGAAAACTGCATCTCATCTTGTGTGGGGGAGACAAGAATATGACAATTACCCAGGTAAGGGTAAATGCAAATGCTATTGGTCCTGCAATATGCAATTACTGAAGCCAGGTATTTTGTAAAATCATGAGAGCAACATACAAAACAAAGCAAAGGCCAAAGAGATAAAACAGATAACAGACACCTATTGCTTTGAACTTCATGTACTGCCAGTACAGTTTGGCTATGCAAATGGGTATGCGGTGGTAGACATCACTTAGCTCCAAGGTTAACAGAATGGCCTGGGGAAAGAAGATCGATAGAAAGGCTTGCAAGGTCAGCATTCTGATCTCTGGCAATCTCAGAAATTTGTTTATTCTTGAAAGGACTATGACGTCTCCTCATGGACCATCCTTTCTTGGGATTAAAAATGATCTTGAGTAGAACCCTGTGCCTTCCTCCTGGTCTGGTGCTCTCTCTCTATAGCCCCCTGATGTAAATTTTCTTGTCATACTGGCAAAGTAAGATGCTTTAGTTCTCCGAGGCCCATCCAGTTAAAAATGAAGCATGATAAAGAAAGTCTGAGGTTTCTGTGTCTCGGGCCTACTCTGAAATCTCCAATTGTGAGCAGATACTGATGACTTCAATACAGGAGTCACAGACATCTTCAAGTATGAAAAGTGAGTGCAAACCACCCTCACCCACAGTTACAAGGTTATGAGCATTGGAATCAGATGTTTGCAGACTTGTGTTCAGTTCCATCAACATCTGAAGGAAGGGCTTTGGCTCAGGAGGATGTGATTTCTTCCGACATAGCGGTGGAGTCTGGAAGAACATCACCAGAAGCCTGGGTATAAATAGGCATCCGACATAAGGCTGCAAAAGCATCTCAATGCATCTGACACAAGGCTTGGAACCTGATAACTATGTAATCAGTCCCAGGTTTCGGTTCTCACATGGGAACTTTTCTTTTGTGTTTTTATGTGGGATGTCAACAGCCTGCCTGGCAGATGCTCTATCAGGCTTACACAAGGTGTGCAGCCTTTTCTGTCTTAAGCAGCCTTGCAGATTATTTGCTTTACAACTGATAGTCTTCTGACTGAACTTCACTCAATGGAAATAAAAAGGTGATGCCATGCTCTGTGCTCAAACAAAATAAGCACAATGAAAGTTTTTGTGAGATGAATCTTTCCAGGATGAGACCACCACAAATCAGTGTGCAGGAATGTTCACTTGTGCTATTTCAAATGCACCTACATACAATACAGCACCTAGAAAGACACAGCAGACCAGACACTAACAGTGAACAAGGCCGGCATAATGGAAATCCCAATGCAGGAAAAGGTTTCAGGCCACAACATGCAAAAAAAGAAAGAAGGAAGGCAATTCAACAAGATCACAGGATACTGACATCTAAGAGGGTACGAATAACTGCAAGGCAATCTGCCTACAAGCAAGGCTTCAAAAGGGGAGGACCCAGCCCCAAATAGGCAAAGGGATTCAAACAGAAAGCAGCTACACAAGAGTGTGGAATAATCACAACCTAAGTGAAAAGTAACCATTAAAACAACGTCAGCAATAACAAGGCAATGCAGAGAGGTCATAAATCGTAACAGAGCTCAAGAAGACAGCAAATATAAAGTCAGAACAGGATATAACAAGCACCAATAAGAGAAAAAACAGCAAGAATACAATAACAGATTAAAAACAAGACTATTTTAATACTTTGTTAGATAATGCTTTGTAAACTGAAAAATAAAGTTAAAAGAACAAACAAACATGACAAGAGTACCACAGCAGAAAAAAATGTAAGCACTGGGTGATTCGACATTCTGATTGATGAACACATACTGAACAATGGCAAGCAAGGAAATTATACTGTTCACACTACCGGAAACCAGAAAAAAAAAAAAAAACAGAAAAACTGCAGAATAATTTTCATTATATCTACAAATAAAACTATTAAAGTGCCAGTTATGTCAGTTCAGTAATACTAGATAATGAAACAAAGGTTAACGAAGAAAACGTACATGCCTTCCTGGACAGGAATTCTTCCTTGAATGGAATAATTTACATCAACATTATTGAAGATTTTAGCTATAAAAAACACGAAGTCAAAAAAAGGACAAGCTACAGCTAAACATGGCAAAAGTACTATAGCCCATTCATTCCACAATCTGGGTGACAGCCCAGCTCATTCATCTCCCACTGAGGTAATACACAATCATTGGGACAAACTGCCATTCTGAAGTCCTCACCTACTTTTTGGTAGCAGGGCTTGATGGGAGAAACAGTCTCCACTCTAGCAACCTCTGAAGTTTTGATGCCATCCACCTAATGTCCGAGACAAGTTACTTCTTAATATCTGCTTGCCTTAACATGTGACTAGGCTTTTTTTTTAATCTGTTCAGCACCTCCCTAAAAAGACAAATGTTCCTGCCAGAACTAAATAAAGACAGTAATGCCATTTATGTAAGCTAAAGCTTTGTCTCCAAATCTTGTAGGGTGCAAACAACCAGCGTCTGGAAAGTTGGTGGAATATTCTTCATTCCAGAATGTATTTTGGTGAACATGTACAACCCAAAAGGGTAACAAGTAATGATCTTTCTTTCACTGTGAGTACAGAGCATGCCTGTCAGTAACCCTTAGCTCAACAGTCGTCAGATACTTAGCCCCACTCAGCTGCAACAGCTGTCCTGGGCATGTGGTACATATCTGCATCTGTGCGACTGGTTTCCTACAGTACCTACAGAATCTGGTGCTCCCCAACCCTTTTTTGGAGGGAGATGCACCAACAACACAGGTTATGCCACAGGACTGCTGGATACCTGGATTACCCCCACATTTCATGCTGTTCTTGCCAAATGGTTCACATAACTTGCTCGGGAATCTTGCTAAAAGCAAGCATGATTAGCTGCTAGGTTCCATTGTCCCCATGATGCTCTTCCAGTTGGGCACATCCTCCATTTAGGGGAGACTACATCTCCAAATTACTGTACAATCGCTTAAATTTCCTGACCCTGAACTGTCAGCTCCAACCTCAGTGAGGAGGATTTACTACCAGATTCCCCTTCGACAGTTCTTATAATGCCCTGCGTATACCAATTACTACTTCCCTGTCATGATTGGACATCATACTTACACAGGGACAGCTTGTGGACTAAGAGGATGAATCTTCATAGTCTAAAATGCTAAAATGAGGAAATGTTACACTCACTTTCATTGGATATCTCCAGTTTTTCAAGGGCCTTTGAAGGTACCATCTTCAGTGCTGAATGTTTGAGTATGACTTATGCAAATCCCCTCTCTTTTAATTTCTCCAAGTATTTTAGGTTTCTAATACCATGACAGGAACAGACTCCATGCCTAAGTCAGGGTATAATTAAAGTTCATGAAATTAGTATTGTTTCAGTCCTTAATGTTAGCCAGAAGTGCTCTTCGTGGCACCTGCAAATGTGCCCAGTAATGGCTCCATCTGTAATTCATACAGTTAGTTACATGCATCGGTAAAATGCCTAAGTACGATTGCAAATTCTTTTTTTTTTTTTTTTTGTTATACAAGATCCCTTGCTCCTCAGTACTACTGGAACTGTCTGGGTATTTTTCTTCCACATTGCCCTCATTTCTGCCTGCAAATCCTGATATTTTATAACTTTGCGTCTCTCTCTGTACGCAAGACACTGTAATCACTGGGTCTAGCAATTTCAATAATCAATGCTACTTTGTCTTCTTTTCATGGACTACTACATCTAGTTTTCTTGCATCTATTTTTTGAACTGTTGGTAATGGATGATTCCATGTGATATAAACTTCATCATTTTGTATGATACTTTGTGACTTATGTTTCCAATGCTTTTCATCTACTTCAGTATTATAATGTTTGCACAATCCCCAGTGCAAAAGTCTATTATGCCTTTTAGTATACAGTCTTTCTGCCATTAGTATATCACAACCAGCAACAAGATGTGAAACTGTTTCCGATTCTATTTAACAAAAACTACATTTGTCTATTTCTCCTACGTTCAATGGACTTTGTAAACCAACGTGTAAGTAGTCCACTATCTTGAGTCAAGAATATTAACCTTTCGTCTTTTGGTTTATATTCACCTCTTCTTAACCATACATGCATTCGACCCTGATCAACACGAGATTGTTCCAAGAGTTTTCAATACATGCTACTATATTTATGCTTTTTCCACATTTCTTCCCTTCTCATCTGATCCTTCACCTTATATCCTTTGTTTTTTGGCACATTCAGTTGCTACCTGATTTTTATTTACTTCTGGTTTGATTTCCATTCCCACTTGATGCCAATATGCTTTTGCTACACTAAGCAAGGAAGTAATCTTAGACTTGTTCTCCTCACGATTCAAAACTGTCACTATGTTTGGGTCTTGTGAGATCAACAAATATGTATGCAGCCCCACTATCACAGCTCTATACATGTAATCAACTTCGAGGAAGCCCATACCCCCTTCAAAAAGAGGAATATATAGTCTTGTTATGCATTGATTTTTATAAATCACTTGATGAGCATGAAACATCCTTCTTGTTTTTCTGTCCAAACTATCCAACTTTTGGGGCCAGTCAAACACTCCAAAAAGTACAGTTTTGTACCTACCATAAATGTAGATGTTCGAGTGTTGACACTGCTGCAGCCATTACACTTGGGTTATCCTGCCGTCAGGCAGTCCCGCAGTTGGCCAGAGTTCCAAAGTCTTGGTCCGGCGTCGGCTGCTGTCGCCTCCTCCCGGACGTCAGTGCGACAGGGGTATATAAGATGCAGCCAATGTCATTTTCTTCAGTTTTTCTTGCCCCAGATGTTAGGTGCCCCCAAATAGGTAGGCAAATCAAATTGCTAGTAAAATATACAAAAGAAAAGCAAACAACCATTTTTAGCTACCAGCAAATACTACCCATAGGTAATGAAGGGTAGATGACCTAGGTAAGTACCAGAAAGTAATAGGGGAAGGAGGGAGGGTAACCTGGACTGCAGCAGTGTTTACACTCGAACATCTACATTTATGGTAGGTACAAAACTGTACAATGTTCATGTTACACTGCTGCAGTCATTACACTTGGGTGGAATCCCAAAGCTGAGGTAGGGAGGCTGGATCTATAAGGCATTAGGGGTGGTTATAAGGCCCTGCAGTACAGCAGTGGGAAGCCAGCTCTGGATTTGGAGTATAAAGGCAAATGATAAGGTTTGGTGACGGTATGCACAGAACTCCATGTTGCTGCTTCCAAAATATCTTTGGTAGGTACTCCTCTGAGGTAGGCAGTTGAAGTGGCTGTTGCCCTGGTGGAGTGAGATCTAATGCTGCTAGGTACAGGTTTCCCATGGTGGGTATAGCAGAAACGTATACAGTCTCCTATCCATTTTGAAATAGTCTGCTTTGAAATGGCTTTTCCCTGTGCTCCTGCAGCGTATGCTACCAATAATTGCTCAGATTTTCTGAAAGCTTTGGTTTTGTCCAAGTAGAAGCGTAACTGTCTGTGAATGCCCAAAGAATGTAGCAATTTCTCCCCTTTGTTCTGTGGTTTTGGATAGAAAGTTGGCAAGTGAATAGTTTGGTTCAGAGCTACACTTGATACCACCTTTGGCATAAAAGTAGGGTTAGCTCTTAGTCATAGTCATAGTTCAGTACTAGGTTAGCTGCCCTTGCGAGCCATTGTAAGCCTAGCCAATTACCCCTTGTGAGACTCAAACCCTGCACTTTGTATTTGTAAGGCAAATACCTTAACCATTAGGCCACCCTCCCAACCCCTTCTTAAAGACACCCTGTCCTGGTGGAAGATGAGGAAAGGTTCCACTGCCATTAGTGCCTGTAATTCTGAAACTCTTCATGCTGATGTAATTGCCAGTAGCAGAGCAGTTTTCCAAGAGATGTATTTTATTTCTGCTGTGTTAGCTGGCTCAAAAGGAGGTAGAGTTAATTTTTCCAAAACAAAGTTGAGGTCCCAAGTTGGTGTAGGAGCTCTACAGGGCGGTCTTATGTTTTTAGCCCCTCTGAGGTATTGTTTGAGCAAAGGATTAGAAAAAATTGGTGGATCGGTGTTGTAATGAGCAGAGATAGCTGAAGCATGGATCTTGATGGATGAAAAAGAGAGGCCCTTGTCCACATCTCAGTTAAGTATTGAAGTATCTGAGGAATGTTTGGGACAAGTGGGTCAAGGCTGTGCACTTGGTTCCAGGCACAGAATCTCTTCCATTTATCCGAGTATGTTTTCCTGGTGCTAGGCCTTCTGGCCTCCAGAATGACATCCATAACAGCTTTGGAGAGAGGCATTGCTTGCTTGACTAGGGAATTTTCCATGCAGCTAGGTTTAAGGTCTTTAGCTGACTGTGAACTATCTGATTGTTGTGCTGTGTCAGCAACTCTGGGATTTGAGGAAAAATCCAGGGTGGTTCTTGTGCTAAATTCTTTAAGATTGGGTACCAGTGCTGGCGTGGCCAGCCTGGTGCAATCAGTATCATTTTTGGCTCTTCCTACCTGGCTTTTATGAGTACCTTTGGGAGGAGAGGAAAAGGAGGGAAAGTGTATACTTATAGTTTTTTCCAGCTGAATGAGAGGGCATCCACTTTCCATGCTTGTGGATGGTAGCTCCTTGTGCAGAATTTCTGTAATTGGCAGTTCTTTGGGGGAAGCAAACAGATCTATGTCCGGGCTCCACCATTTTTGTGTTATCATTCTGAATATTTGTGGATTCAGTTTCCATTCGTGTGGGTCCATAATGTTTCTGCTTAGGTCGTCTGCCAGTGTGTTTTTCTCTCCTGGCAGGAATTGTGCTTGCAGATGAACTTGGTAGTTTAGAGCCGTGTTCCACAAGGTCATGGCTCGTCTGCAGAGGGGGTAGGAGTGTGTGCCCCCTTGCTTGTTTATGTACCACATAACTGTGGTGTTGTCTGTCTTTAGTAGTAATTGTCCTGGATGCAGTAAGTCCTTGAAAGCTATAATAGCATTTTGTACAGCTAGCATCTCTTTTTGATTGATGTGGAGATGTCTTTGCTCTGTGGGCCATTCACCCTGAATACATTTTCCTGCCATGTGTGCTCCCCAGGCGTAAACCGATGCATCTGTTGTCAGTGTTTGCCTGGCTGTGGGTTGAGTGAAAGGCTGTCCCTTGTTGAGGTGACAAGCTTGTGCCCACCATCGAAACTCCTGTTATAGGCAAGGAATTAGTGGTATAACTGTTTCCAAACTTTGACAGTGTTGAGACCATATGCTCTTTAGGTACCATTGTAGTTTCCTCATATGCAGTCTGGCATATGGAATTAGTAGTATGCAAGATGCCATGTAGCCCAAGGCCTGCAGAATTTTTCTTGCAGGGAGTTGGGTCTTTGTTGCCATTAATTGAAAATATTGAGTCAGTTGTCCTTGCTTCTCTGGAGTGAGATAAGCCATCTGGGCTGTTGTGTTCAAGCTGGCACCCAGGAATATTATCTGTTGTGAGGGCACTAGTTTTGATTTCTTTTCATTTACTGTGTACCCCAGGCAACTTAACTGTTTTACGTACGCCAGATGCTTTAGTAGAATGTCCTTGCTCTCTGCTTGAATCAGGCAATCGTCCAGGTATGGATAAATTTGAATTCTTTTTTGCCTGCAAAATCCAATTACTGGTGCCAGGCACTTTGTGAAGACCCTGGGCGCAGTAGATAAGCCAAAGGGCAGTGCAGAGAATTGATAGTGCATTGAACCAGCTAGAAATCTGATGTGTCTTCTGCAGTTTTGTCTGATAGGGACATGCAGGTATGCCTCTGAGGTCCAATGTCACGAGCCAAGCTTTCTTGCCCAGCATGGGAAGAAGCTGCTGTAGTGTCAACATCTTGAATTTCGGTACATCCAAGTAAGTGTTTAGTGTAGAAAGGTCCAGAATGGGTCTCCAGGCTTTGTCCTTTCTGGGAACCAGAAAGTCTTGAGTAAAATCCTTGTCCTTGTTCCTGTGGTGGTACCTTTTGAATAGCTCTCATGTCCATGAGTGCTGTAATTTGTCTTTGAGCCTCTGCCCATTGATTTGGTGGCAGATTTGGCATTCCTTTTAGCCTTGGCAGGGTGTGAAAATGGAACCTGTAACCCTGAGATACAATGCTGAGAACCCATTTGTCTTTGGTGATGCAATGCCAGTTGTGATAGAAAAGTGCCAGTTTTCCTCCTAAGGGGGCTGCCAAGAGAGAACTGTTTGGCAGCTGTAGTGGAAAGTCATTGAGCCTGTATTTTTATAAGGTTGAGGCCTGTCTTCTCCTTCTTTATGGTCTGGTGTGCCCCACTGTCGAGGCCTGTAAGGCCCTTGTGTCTGACCTCTACCTCTTGGATGTCTGTATCTGCCCCTTTGAGGTCTGTCTATGACGGGAAAGGACCAATTCTTTGTTGGCCAATTTCTGCTAAAACGAGGAGGCTGAACCTGTAAGAAATCTTTCACCGTTTGCATAGATTTTGCCTTATCCTCCATCTTCTTTAATACCTCCTCTGCCTTAACTCCAAACAGCACATCCCACTGCAAAGGTGCATTCAATAATTTTACCTTAACATGATCTGGTAACGTATGTTCTTTTAACCAAGCATGCCTTCTTATGACAGAGCCTGTAACTGCTGGTCTACAGGAGGCCTCTAAGGAGTCAAACCCATACTGCAAAGTATGTTTTCCCACTTGTTCAGCTGCATGCAATAAATCCTGCATTTCTTTTAAGTTAGGAGGATCTGAATCTGGAAGCTTTTTGTTTCAACTGAGACATCAAAAATTGTTGATATTTTAGCATGTGAAACTGGCAATTCAAGGCTCTCATTGCTAAAGTTGCAGACGTATATACCTTCTTTCCCCATCTGTCTAAAGCTCTGGAATCTCTGTCAGAGGGAACTGTTTTTTTTGCTGATGAGGCCTTAATCCCTTTGGGTCCCTGAGAAATAGTTTCAGGGTCAGCAACAGGGCTTTTGTACAGAAATTTGTGAGAGTCAGGGACTCTGTAATATATATCAGGTTTAACTGGGGCTGGGGGTAAGGAGTCAGGGTTCAAACTGGATTCAGTGTACACATCATCCACAATGTCTAGAACTGGCGGGATAGCAAGGGGTCTGTGTTGAGGCAATAAAAGGAAGTCTCTGAGCCTTTTCTTGGATTCTCAGTAATCCTGACCTTCCCAATGGAAATGCTCACTCATGGTATGTAAGGTCTCCCCAAAGGAGTAATCCTCAGGTGGAGAGGCTGATGGAACTGATTCCTCAGCATCAGAATCCTCATAAGGGGGTAAAGAATATCCTAGGTCCGAGGAAGGGTCAGAGAAAATGGACACCTGGTCAGAAGATTCATAGTCTGCATCCTGTCTGGGCCTTTTATCAGGAGGGGGATGGGACCCCCTGATCAGGGTGATTAAGTCCTCGGCCATTTTTTGCATTTGTTTCTTAGGCATGGAAGCCTGTCCTGGAGAGAGTGTCTGTTTCTTAGCTTTTAAGGGGGGCTTAGACTTAACAGAGGGTTGAATGGTTAACTGGGTAGGTCTGAAAACACCCTCTGTAACTGTGGATTGCTCAGCTACTTCGATTCCCTCTGTAGGTTTAGGATCAGTAAGCTGAAGGCCTAGTGCGTCCGAAGGCCCAGCCAGCTCCACGTGGGAATCGGATGCGGTCTGTGGTTCTGTGGAAGCGGTCGTCACGAGCTGCGTAGGTGACTCGCTGAAAACCGGAGAACCGGTGACCGGCCTAGAAGAGGCCTCGTCGTCCTTTTTGGGCCTCGGATGCCTGTCCTTGTCCTTGCGCTTTTTATGCATTGCGGTCGTCTGAATTTCCGACGGCATGGTGTAATTGAATGTTCTACCAAAATAATGTCGGGCAAAATCAAACCGACATTTAATAGTGCGCTTGTTAAACCTAGCACAAAACCGACAACCAGAGACGTCGTGATCAGGGCCTAGGCATGGAATACAATAGGAGTGGAAGTCCTTATGAGGTATTTGCTTCCCACAAGAAATACAGTTATTAACTTTTACTGACATTGAACTGAGGCAAGAAAAAGTTTCCCCAATGGGGTACTTAGCTTTTTTAGAAGACTTCGGTTCTGCATTCGGAATGAAAATCTCAGGAGTCGTCCGACTGGCACTTGCGAACTGCTTCTGCTTCGGGCACCGTGCGGAAAGAAAGACTGAGGAAAATGGCGTCAGCTGCATCTTATAAACCCCTGTCGCACTGACGTCAGGGAGGAGGTGACAGCAGCTGACGCCGGACCAAGACTTTGGAACTCTGGCCGATTGCGGGACCGCCTGACGGCAGGATAACCCAAGCATAATGACTGCAGCAGTGTAACACGATGAACATGTATAAGTTAGGACAGGAAGAGCAAACTGGTTTATAGTCTGGACTTTGTTCCTAGATGTCAATGCTCTTTTTAGTATTAAATGTAAGCCTTCAAAAATAATCCTTACCGAGTTTTATTCACATTTCTTCATGTTTTATTGCTGATCCGTCATCAATTCCCAAATGTTTATATTCTGCCTCTTACTCAAGTTCTTTTATATTAAATTCATGTCCCAAACTGATGTTTTCTTGGTGCTGCAGCTTTCCTGCTTAAAGGTTGCTTTTGCACATTTACCAAAACCAAATGACATTCTTATATCATCTGAAAAAGTTTTGTCCACTTGCAATTGTGCTTTTCAGTTCCTCATCTGATGAACTATACAGTTTTAAATCATCTACAAAAAGAAGATGAGAAGTCTTTACACTTTGTTTTCTGGGAGCCAAATTATAGCCATGACCTAAATCTGTTAAGTAGACAGTTTAATGGGTTAAGGGCAAGACAAAAGAGCAGCACCGAAAGAGACACCCTGGAATACCCCCTTTGAATTTTTATCCCTGGAATAATAATTTGCCCTTTTATCATGGCTTAACTGCAGAGTGGTTTGTCACTGTTTCAAGGTCGCTGTAATGTAATCGATTAGTGCAGGGTGCATCTTACATGCACAGCCAGCCTTAGGCATAGGTAAACTAGGCAGCCACCTAGGGCGCAGCTCTTGCAGGGGCGCTTTTCCAGTAATCAGGATGGTGTAGGCATACTAGGATGAGGGCCACAGGGTGGTGTTTGGTGGGCACTGTGGAGAATTTTTGTCTAGGGCACCAAATGACCAAAGGGTAGTCCTGCTTACACATTTTTAAGGACTTTTATCCATGAATGTGGGATGCAGTCAAAAGCTTTTTTATACTCTAGCCAAGCTCTTCCCCTTTTTACAACTCTCCATTATGACTTTAACATCAAATGATCCATTGTTCCATACAAATTTCTTTTATTACCCTTTTGGTCTACTGCCATGATTGAGTTTTCTTCAAAATGACTATTAACTCTGTCGGCATCAGTTCCAGTGTACAGTTTATACGTTGTTGGAAGACATATTATTGGTCTACAATTTTTAGGATAGCTTGCAGATTCGCTCTTAAGCAGGAGTGTTGTTTTTCCTGTCCTTAGTCAGGTTGGTGTCTGCTCAGGGTGTTCATATAAATAGTTCTTACTCGTGGCTAAATCTTCATTTAAAGACGTTGACAGTTAGGTACAGCATGTGGGCCCGGGGTTTTCCAGTTAGGAGCTTTTCTTAACTTTGTTTCAATCTCTCTGGCCTTTACTTCATCCCACTGCATGTCCTGTACATTTGAACTTCCTATTCTTTCTTTTACTTCTATCAATTTAGCATCTTTGTTCTGTTCCACAGAGTCTTCACTGATATTTCTCCAAAATGTACCTATTTCTTTTTTGAGTGGTTTGATTCCTTTAACCTTGATTCCCAATTCCCTAGAAAACTTTTTTGAGTCAACAATAAATTGCTTATTTTGTACTTTTCCTTACATTTATCTGCATTTCTTCTAAGTTTTTTCTGCCTGTGCTAATATTTTTAGTTTAACAACAGTGCATGCGGTGGTGGTGCTGTGGTAGCGTTGTCGCCTCACAGATGTTGCCCATTCAATTCTCAGAGCGTCTTCTGTGTGGCGACATGCGTGAATGGGCGTTCCTTCGTTGAAGGTTGTGTGTTAGGCCCGGCAAGCTAGCACTCTACTGCCAATCATTAGCGGACCAGAGCTCCGCTGTGGCGACCCCAAACCGGGAAAAGCCGAAAGACACAAACAATTTACAACAGTGCATGACAGATCCTGACATGATCTGATATTGTGCGTTGCTTTTATCACATCTATCTTTGAGTATTTCTGTTGATCTGTTCTCTCTTCTATACTCTTCTAAGAGTGACACTTCTTGTCTTAATTGCTTTATCGTTTTGTAAGTCCCTTTTTCTAATTTCTCCAGGTCTTTTGGGTTTCTTTTCCCATGACAGGAATGGACTCCATTCCCAAGTCAAAGTACGATTAAAGTTCATGAAAATAGTACTGCTTCAGTCTTTGATGTCAGCCAGAAGAGCTGTTCGCAGCACCCATAATGTGTCCAGTAATGACACCTTGTGCAATATGTATGGAGATGCATGTATTGGGTAACATTATCTAAATATGACTGTAGATCCTTTTTTATAAGACCCGTTTGCTCCAACTACTATTGGAACTGTCTGGGTATCTTTCTTCCACATTGCTCTCGTTTCTGCCTGCAATTCCTGATATTTTATGACTTTGTGTCTTTCTGTATGCAAGACAATGTAGTCACTGGGTGTGGCAATTTGAATGATCAATGCTAGTTTGGTCTTCTTTTCATGGACCCCTACATCTGTTTTTCTAGACTCTGTCTTTTGAACTGTTGGTAATGGATGATCCCATGTGATGCAGACTTCATCATTTTCTATGATGCTTTGTGGCTGTCATGTTTCCAGTATTTTTCAGCACTTCAATACCATAATGTTTGCACAATCCCCAGTGCAACAGTCTTGCCACATTATAGGTTCATAAGTAGGTACTAGGCTATCGGCCCTGGGGCCTATATAAACCTAGTCAAAAAGGTTCCCTGGCTTTCACCACCCAAGAAAATTATTTTCCTGTGCCCATGTCAAGCAGTGTTGCAGAAGTGATCCCCGGGGTGAATTTTCTATTTCCCATCCACAGTCATCATGATTTTTCTTAAAGAGGGCCAATGAGGAGCTTTGCTCGACAGGGTTGGGTAGTTTGTTCCAGGGTATGGGAAGTCTCTGGGACAGAAATCTATCCCTCCAGCATGTCCTATGTATGGTGGTGACAAGGTTTAGGTCCCTGGAATGTGTGGTTCGGAGAGATTGGGATTTCTTTAAGTGTAGCATGTCCAACAGCTCTGGGTATGACATACCTTTGTATGTTAGGCAGAGATCGCCTCTGAGTAGACGATATGTAACGGTGTAGAGCTGGAGTTGTTTTGAGATGGACTGTGTATGGCATCTGTTTACGGCTGATAATCCTCTTAGTGAGGTATTTCTGTGGCCTTTCCAATTGCTACAGGTGTCTTGTGACATACATGCCAAACAGGGCATTGTACTTTATAATGGGTCTAATGAGGGATAAGTAGAGAGGAACGATAACCTCTTTTTTTCTAGTGGAGAACCCTTTTGTGTTGAGGTGTGCCACATAAGATTTCCTGACTACTATGGCAATGTGGTTATCAAAGGAGAGACTACTGTCCACCTGTGTCCCGAGGTCTCTTACAGGTTCATAGGTAGGTACTAGGCTATCGGCCCAAGGGCCTACGTAAGCCTAGCCAACAAGGTTCCCTGGCTTATGCCACCCAAGAAAGTTATTTTCCTGTGCCACTGTCGAGCAGTGACACAGAAGTGATCCCCAGGGTGTATTTCCTTTTTCCCATCCACTCATCAAGATTTTTCTTGAAAAGTACTAATGAAGATCTTTGCTTGAAATAGATGGGTAGGCTGTTCCAGAGTATGGGAAGTCTGTGGGACAGGAATCTATCCCTCCAGCATGTCCTGTTTATTGTGGTGACAAGGTTTAGGTCCCTAGAGCGTGTAGCTCAGAGGGATTGATCTTTCTTTAGGTGTAGCATGTCCAACAGCTCTGGGTTTGATATAGCTTTATATGTTAGGCTCGGAGTAAGCGATATACTACGGAGTAAAGCTGGAGTTTTTTGAGGCGGTCAATGTAGGGCATTTGTTTGAGGCCAGTAATCCTCTTTGTGAGGTACTTCTGTGGCCTTTCCAGCTGCTGCAGATGCCTTGTGAGGTACATTCCAAAAGGGGCGTTGTACTCTATAATGGGTCTAATGAGTGTCGAGTAGAGGGGAACAATGACCTCTTTTTGTCCTGGATGAGAACCCTTTTATGATGAGGAGTGCCACGTAGAAGGACTTCCTGGCTACCTTGGCGATATGACTATCAAAGGAGAGACTACTATCCACCTAGGTCCCAAGGTCTCTTATCACGCATTCAGTGTTAAGTAGATTGCTGCCTATGTGGTAGTTCATGGGTATAAAGATTTTACCAAAGGGGATGACACTGCACTTTTGGCACTGAGCTTGAGGCCATGGCTCTGACACCAGACATCTGTCTCAGTGAGGCCCTTCTATAGGATGTCCACATCATTTGGGGACTTGACTATGGCTCCTAGTTTGCAGTCATCTGCGAACTTCGTTAGCCAGAGGCCTTCTGTGTTAGCCTGCACTTCAGAGAAGTAGATACCAAACAGGAGAGGTCTCAGGACGGAACCCTGTGGTACTCCACTTGTCACTGCTTTGAGGTCAGATTTGGAGTTTGCAACTTTTACAGTGTGGGTTCTGTCAGTGAGCCAGTTGGCCACCCATTTGCAAATTTCACGAACAGTCACCACAGACAAGGAAAATGGACCAACTCCAAGTCTGTGGTGACAGTTGGCCACCCACTTTGTGACATAGGGATTTATGTCCAGTTTAGTGAGTTTATCTATAATTCCAGAATGGGGGATGGTATTGAAAGCCTTGGCGAGGTCAAGATAGGCTGTGTGCACTACCTCCCCCTTGTCTACGGCTCTGGTGACTGCTTCAAATTAGTCGATCAGGTTCAGGAGGCATGATCTACCTTTTAGAAACCCAAACTGACTGGGGTCCAGGGTTTGAAGGTTACCTGCGTCTTTGTTTATAAGCTCCAAGATGATACGTTCCATGGCGTTGCAGACTAGGCCCATCAGGCTAATGAGGTGGTAGTTTACAGGGTCCATGGTGGCACCCTCTTTGTGGAGTGGGATAACCGTCACTGTGCGCCATTCAGTGGGCACATAGCCTGAGGTGAGGCTATGATTGAACATGGTACTTAGGTGGGGTGCCAGTTTATTCTGTAGTTCATGCAGTACGCAGCCTGGGATGTTGTCTGGTCCCATGGATGCTGTGTTCTTGGCTTTTGAAAGTGAGGTCTTTACTTGTTCATCCGTAACTACAGGGGATTTGCATTCTTCCAGTATTAAGATGGGCCCTTTGGAGCATGACAGAGGGGTAAAGTTAGCACTGAAACTATCTGCCAGGATGCTAGCAATATCTGTTGGTTCTGTATATTTAGTGCCATTGCGTTGTAGCTCAGAGCAGATCTGAATGTTGCCATCGAGATTCTTGACATAGCTGTAGAATGCTTTGTGGTTGTCTTTGGAATCAGTGGCAAATTTACTTTCATAACTGGCTATAGAGGATTTTATAGGGATCTCAGCTTCTTGCTGAGGCTGACCATGGGGTTCCTCCAATCTTGGGATTTTACTCTTTTTTGCAACAACTGCTTCCTTCTGTTGTAGAGTGTATTTATGGCAGGGGACCACCAGATTGGCTTCCTTTTTTTGGAGGACAGCTTCTTGGTTCTGTTGGGGATGGCACAATCCATGCACTCGTTTACGTGCTTAGACAGTGCATTTGTGTAAGATTCAGCAGTCATACCACTATTTTCCGTCTGCATGGGTGTCATGAAATTTGCTACTTCTGTCTTAACAAGCATGAAGTTGGCTTTGGCGTAGTTTTTGATGGTGGTTTCCTTACTGGGGGGGTGGGGTGGGATATGGATGTTGGATCTGACCAGTGAGGAGTTGACCTCTGGCGAGGAACACCGGTTACCCATATTGGTAATGACCTGGTCCAGCATATTGCTGCCCCTGGTGGGGGTGTGGACAAGCTGATCCAAGGCATTGGAATTTATGAATTCCAGAAAATGTTGAGCGAATGAGTTGGTACATGAGTAGTTTTCCCAGTTGATTGTGGGGTAGTTGAAATCGCCCATAAGATGTATTGGGTTGTACCTTAACATTTTCCAGATCATAAGAAATGAAGAGTGGGAATCCTGGGACATAGTGGGGATCTGTAACAAGCTACAAAGTACAGTTGTGTACTCTTACCATAAATGTAGACATTCGAGTGTATTCACTGTTGCAGTCATTACATTTGGGTTATCAACTTGCAGATAGCCCACAGTCAGCCTGATTAACAAAGTCTTGGGCCCTGCGTCGGTTGCTGAGCCTTCTTCCATGACGTCAAGGGTATAAAGCATGCAGCCAACGCCATTACATCAGTTTTCCTTGCCCCAGATGTCAGGTGCCCCCCTAATGGGAAGCAATTAAATATAAAAGTACAAAGATATACCTCCAACAAAAAAGCAAATACACCAAAAAGGTTTTTAAGCATAGTAAAGAAAGTAGAGGTATAGCCAAAAGAAGTTAGGGGGCTGGAGTGAGGGTAACCAGTACTGCAACAGTGAATACACTTGAACATTTACATTACTGGAAAGTGTACACAACTGTACTATGTTCTTCCTGTTTCACTGTTGCAGTCACAACATTTGGGTAGATTCCCAAAGCTATGGCTGGGAGGAGGAATTTAGATAGCATTAGGGCCAGCTATAAGGCCATGCAAGACTGCAGTGGCAAAGCCAGCTCTGGATTTAGAGAAAACTGGCAAATGATAATGCTTGGTGAAAGTATGTACAGAACTCCAGGTAGCAGCTTCTAGGATGTCCCTCTGAGAAAGGCTGTAGAGGTAGATGCAGCCCTGGTGGAGTGAGGTCTGATCCCCTGGGGGATAGGTTTTCCATGGTGCTTATAGCAGAAATTAATGCAATGGCTTATCCATTTAGAAATGGTTTGCTTTGAAATAGCCTTCCCCTCTGCCCCTGAGCAAATGCCACCAGCCATTGTTCAGATTTCCTTTGAGGTTTAGTCCTGTCCAAGTAGAATCTAAGTTGTCTGTGCACATCTAAGGAATGCAGTATCCATTCCCCTTTATTCTGTGGATTTGGGAAAGAAGGTTGGCAAATTAATGGACTGATTAAGAGTCACACTGGGTACCACCATGGGCATGAAGGATGGATTGGTTCTGAGGGACACCCTGACCGCATGAAAGATGATGAAAGGCTCCACTGCCATAAGGGCCTGTAATTCAGATACCCTTCTAGCTGAAGTGATTGCTAAAAAGAAAGCTGTTTTCCAAGAGAGAAACTTTAAGTCTGCAGTAGCAGCTGGCTCGAAAGGAAGTAGAGTGAGTTTCTCCAAGACAAACTTAAGGTCCCATGCTGGGGTTGGAGCTCTCCTGGGTGGCCTCAAACCTTTGGCCCCTCTGAGGAACTGCTTGAGCAGTAGATGAGAGAAGAGTGGAGGTTCTGTGTTATAATGAGCTGAAATGGCTGAGGCGTGTATTTTAATGGAGGAAAAAGACAAGCCCTTGTGAAGCATCTCAGTCAAGTATTGTAAAATCTGAGTTATATTACGCGCTGCTGTGCTCATCCCTTGAGATTGGTTCCAGGCACAGAATCTTTTCCATTTTTCAGCATAAGACTTTCTAGTACTAGACCTCCTTGCCTCTAAAATGATATCCATCACAGGTTTGCTGAGGGATGGTAAAGGAGAGATCAAGTAATTAGCCAGGCTGCAAGGTTCACTGTTAGAAGCTGAGGGTGCAAAATCTGGTTCTCCTGCTGAGACAGCAGGGAAGGAGTCTGAGGCAGGTGCCATGGAGATAACCGTGATATACTGCGCAGGAGAGGGTACCAGTGTTGGCGCAGCCTGTCTGGAGCAATCAAAATCATCCTTGGTTTGTTCTGTTTGATTGTTAGTAGTACTTTGGAGAGCAGAGGCAGAGGGGGGAAGGCATAGACTGATAGGTTTTTCCAGCTGAAGGACAGATCATCCACTTTCCAGGCTTGTTTGTGGGGAATTCTTGTGCAAAACTTGTTTAATTGGCAGTTCTGGGAAGAGGCAAATAGGTCTATGTCTGGGCTCCCCCATTTGCTTGTCAACATGTTGAAAATCCTTGGGTTCCAGTTTCCACTTGTGTGGTTCCATGAGGTTTCTGCTTCGTCCGTCTGCCAGTGTATTTCATTTTCCTGGCAGAAATTGAGCTTGTAGGTGCACTTGGTAGCTCAAGGCAGTGTTCCACAATGCCATGGCTAGTCTGCAGAGGGGTAAGAATGGGTACCCCCCCTCCGCTTGTTTATGTACCACATAACAGTGGTGTTGTCCGTCTTTACCATTATTTGTCCTGGAAGAATGTGGTCCTTGAAGGCTGTCAGAGCATTCAGTACAGCTAACATTTCTTTTTCATTGATAAACAGGTGCATTTGACTTGGGTTCCATTTGCCCTGAATGCACTTCCCTGCCAGGTGAGCCCCCCCATGCATAGACTGATGCGTCTGTTGTTAGGGTCTGGGAAGCAGGGGGTAGTGTAAAAGGTAGTCCCTTGTTTTGGTGGCAGGCCTCTGCCCACCAACGGAACTCTATGCGCAGGCAAGGTATGACAGGAATTATTGTTTCTAGGTCTTGAGAATGTTGACACCATAGGCTTTTTAGATACCACTGTAGTTTCCTCATATGCAGTCTTGCAGATAGCAGGGATTTTGTGGCCACTTGTTTGAAGTACGTTGTAAAATGAATTTGTTTCTCTGGTGTGAGGTAAGCCATCTGGGAAGTTGTATTCAAGCTTGCTCCCAGGAATACAATTTGTTGACAGGGTACCAGGTGTGATTTCTTTTCATTTATGGTATACCCCAGACAAGTTAGAACACTTTGTACAAAGGCCAGATGATTCAAAAGCATGTCCTGGCTTTCTGCCTGACTTAGACAATCGTCCAGGTATGGGTATATTTGAATATTTCTTTGCCTGCAAAATGCAACAACTGGAGCTAAGCACTTTGTGAACACCCTGGGTGCAGTAGATAAGCCAAAGGGCAGTGCAGAGAACTGATAGTGCGTGTAGCCTGCTTTGAAGCGTAGGTATCTTCTGCAAGATTCCTTGATTGGGATGTGGAGTTATGCTTTTTTTAAATCTAGTGTTGCCAACCAGGCATCTTTGCCTAGCAAAGGAAGTAATTGGTGAAGAGTCAGCATCTTGAATTTTGGAATCTCCAAAAAGGTGTTTAGAGTAGACAGCTTCAGGATAGAATGCCATGAGCTGTCTTTTCTGGGTACCAGGAAAAGTCTTAAGTAGAAACCTTCCATTTTCCTCTTCTGGTACCAGTTGAATAGCCCCCATGCTTAAGAGAGGAAGTACCTGTTTTTGGGTCTCTGCCCACTGATTTGGGGGTAGGTCCAGCCACCCACTTGGTGTTGGCAATGTGTGGAAGTGAAATCTGTATCCCTGGGACACTATATTTAAAACCCATTTGTCCTGGGTAAAGAGTTCCCAAGTCTTTGCATGAAGAGCAATCTTTCCCCCCAAAGGGGCAGTCAGTTGATAAGTGCCTGGAAATTTTAAAAGGAAGTCACTGAGACAGTTTACCACAGGGGGGAATCTTATTATTCCCAGATTTGGAAGTGGAGGCCCCCCCACTGCTTAGTTCTGTGTGTCCCCTGGGACTGAAACCTGGAGTTTTTGCTGTGTCTGGGTTTGGCTTGAAAAGGCCTGGAAGGGGCTGGAAAGGACCAATTCTTAGAGGGCCAGTGCCTACTAAATCTAGGAGGCTGAACTTGTAAAAAATATTTAACAGTTTGCATAGATTTAGCTTTACCTTCCATCTTTTTAAGAACTTCCTCAACCTTGTTGCCAAACAGGCGGTCCTGATTTAAAGGAGCATCCAACAATATAGCTTTAACACGACCAGGCAAAGATTGCTCCTTAAGCCAAGCATTCCTTCTGAGCACAGACCCAGTAACAGCAGCACTGCAAGAGGCCTCTAATGAATCAAAACGACATTGCAAAGTATGTTTTCCAACTTGTTCAGCAGAATGCATTAAATCCTGCAATTCTTTATTTTCCACACAGTCAGGAATCAGCATCATTTTCTGTTTAAGCAGTCCAATAACATGTTGCTGATACTTTAACATATGAAACTGGCAGTTTAAAGCCCTAATGGCCAAGGTTGCAGAAGTGTAAACCTTCTTACCCCATCTACCCAGTGCCCTGGAGTCTCTATCAGAAGGGGTAGGATTTTTAGCAGTAGAAGCCTTAATGCCATTGGGCCCCTGTGAAATAGTCTCTGGATCTGCGATAGGATTTTTAAAAAGGAACTTGTGGGACTCAGGGACCCTCTAGTATCTGTTAGGTTTTCTGGGAGCAGGAGGCAGGGAATCAGGGGCCAAACTAGATTCCGAAAAAGTATCATCAACAATGTCTAGTACAGGAGGAATAGCTAAAGGCCTATGCTGAGGTAGGAGAAGGAAATCCCTAAGCCTCTTTTTTGAATCAGAAAAATCCTGTCTTTCCCAGTGGAAATGCTCCCGTAGAGTATGTAAGGTTTCCACAAAAGAAAAATCCTCAGGAGGGGAAGCAGAGGGAATGGAGTCCTCTGCATCAGAATCTTCATAAGTAGACAAGGGCAAATCCAGATCATCAGAAGAATCAGAAAAAAACAGAATCCTGATCAGAAGATTCATAATAAACTTCAGTCCTAGGCCTCTTAGAAGGGGATGGGAGGTTGGCTACCCCTGATTAGAGTTATTAGATCTTCAGCCATTCTTATCTTTTAGTTATGTACTTACCATAACTTTAGATGTTTGGGATCCATCTCGCCTACATTCTGTACTGATGGGCTCGGAGCCGATCCCTCGGCTCCGACTCGGCACGCTTATGCTATAGAGCGAGGCCTCTTATTGGCTGAGCTATCTTTATCCCAGGATGCACCACCACTAATCCCCCAGATCTTGTTTGTCCGCATTCATGCACACATGCACAACTTGTTTATATAACATTGTTAGATGTTTCAAGATTCTGATATCCTCTGATCTCCAAGGAAGGGGGAAGGAGGGTGGGTTATTAGGAATGTAGGCGAGATGGATCCCAAACATCTAAAGTTATGGTAAGTACATAACTAAAAGATGTTATGTGATCCTATCTCGCCTACATTCTGTACTGATGGGACAGCATCCCTAGCACCTAAATCCTGGGTGGCTCATTGGAAAACACTCCTGAGCACTGTGGAACCAAATGAAGCTCGTCCTCTAGATGCCACATCCAATTTGTAGTGGGAAATGAAAGTGTGCGGGGAAGACCATGTAGCCGCAGCACAAATGTCACTAATGGCAAGCTTAGAATGAAATGCTATCGAGGTAGCCATAGCCCTTGTAGAATGAGCTTTGACAGAGGTGGTAAGCTCTTTGTTAGAATAAGAATAAGCTTGAGTAATACAGTCCCTGATCCATTTGGCAATAGTGACCTTTGTGACAGCTTTGCCCAATTTATTGTGTGCAAAGGATACAAACAACTGATCTGTTTTCCTTGTTTGTTTGGTCCTGTCTAAGTAAAAATGCAACTGCCTGTGGACATCTAGTGTGTGGAATATGAATTCCGCTTTGTTAGAATATTTTGGAAAAAAGACTGGAAGTTCTAACGATTGTTGTAAGCAGAAACTGGAGCAAACTTTAGGGACAAAGGAAGGATTTGGCCTGAGAGATACTCTGTCTTTGTGAAAAACCAAGTACGGGGGTTTTACTGACAAAGCTTGAAGCTCTGAAACTCTTCTGGCAGAAGTAATTGCCACCAGAAAAGCAGTCTTCCATGATAGAAATTTTAGATCACATGTAGCTGCTGGTTCAAAGGGGGAGGAAGTTAAGGTGCGTAACACCACATCGAGATCCCATGGAGGTGCAGGATGAGAAATCGGAGGTCTTAACAGAGCAGCACCTTTCAAGAAGGTCTTACACAATCTCTTGCTCATTAAAGGTGGGTTTATAGATTCGTGAAAATTGGAAATCGCTGCCAATTGGACCTTGATGGTAGAGACTGAAGAGCCTTGATTGAAAAGAGAAGTTAAAAATTTTAGTACTTCTGCCACGGGAATAGAAATGGGATCCAGGCCCCAGAGTTGAGCCCAAATAGCAAATCTTTTCCATTTGCTAGAATACAGTTTCTTAGTAGCAGACTTATGGGCCGAAGATAATATGTGTACAACCTCTGGATCCAACGTATGACTCCTGACTATAGTCGGAAGAGGAGGAGCCAAGCCGTCAATTTTAAGGTGTGCAGGGACTGGTGGAATAGTCCCGACTGATGAACCAAAAGGTCTGGGATCTGATCCAGGAACCATGGACCTTCCAGAGCATATTTCCGAAGATAGGAAACCATACTTGACGAGGCCAGTAAGGAGCAACTAAGATCATTTTGCTCCCCAAGAGAGATGCCTTTTGGATCACCCTGGGAAGGAGAGGAATTGGGGGGAAGGCATAAAGCAAGCCGGTGGGCCAAGGACGGGCTAGTGCGTCCATGGGGCTCTTCCCCGGAGCCGGAGTTAGTGAGAAGAATTTTTTGCACTGTGATTCAGTGGAGTCGCGAAGAGGTCGCAACACGGAACTCCCCATCTGCTGAAAATCTGACTTGCAACTGTCATGTTCAGAGACCATTCGTGAGGAGAGAGGATGGTTCTGCTCAGTCTGTCGGCTATCACATTGGATTTGCCCGGGATATGAGTAGCCACTAGAAATCGTTCGGTCGAGACTGCCCATTCCCAGACTCTCATGGCCTCTCTGCAAAGAGGATAGGATCTGGTCCCTCCCTGTTTGTTCAGGTACCAGACAACTGACATGTTGTCTGAGTGAACGGCAACGCCCGAGGAGGTAATCGTGGAGGGCTTGGAGGGACAGAAGCACCGCCCTCATTTCTAGGATGTTGATATGAAGTAGGGTCTCTTCTGGGTGCCATTTGCCTTGGACTGACCTGCCCAGGGAATGCCCCCCCCCACCCCATCTGGGAGGCGTCCGTGGTCAAAGTGGCCGCAAAAGGAGGTGGAACAAAGGGTCATCCCTCATCCAAATTGGAGGGCACTAGCCACCAGCGAAGGTCCCGTTTGCATGTTTCCGTGATCCATATGAGGTGACAGAGGGAGTTCCTGAAAGGACCACTGAGCTGAAAGAAGCCACTGGAGAATTCTCATGTGCAGCCTTGCCAAGGGGACTAGAAGAACCGTGGCGGACATGGATCCCAATAGCTGCAGGACCATTCTGGCTGGGGCTTTGGACCTGGGAAGTAAGGCTCGAACTTGAGTTTGTATGGTTTGAATTCTGTCTGTAGGTAGATAGACCCGCATTTGGTTTGAGTCTATCTCTACCCCTATGAATCTTATTCGTTGAGATGGCAGCAACACAGACTTTGGCCAATTGAAGGTGATTCCAAGGGAGTTGCCCAGTGATATAGTGGCTTGTAGGCTCCGCAGTAGTAGATGCTTGGAGGTGGCAGTTAGGAGCCAGTCGTCTAGATACGGAAACACCTGGAATCCTAGACTTCTCAGGTGAGCAGTCACGACTGCCAGCCACTTGAACACCCTGGGGGCTGTGGTGAGACCAAAGGGCAGCAAGCGGAACTGAAAATGACTGCCTCCTAGGCTGAAGCGCAGATGTCTCCTGGACGCTTGATGTACCATGATATGGTAATAAGCATCCTTGAGATCTATGGAGCACATCCAAACACCTTTCTCCAGCAATGGGAGAATGGTTTGTAGGGTGACCATTCGGAACTTGGACTTTCTGACTGAATGGTTTAGAATGCTGAGGTCCAAACAACAGAACTGTTCAATACACACTCGTATAACAACAATAGCTGTTAAAACAGCTTTTGGGTTCAAAGTAAGCAAATTTCTGACAGGAAAAAGCCTAAATAAACAGTACTTAGCCCAGCCAAGTTGAGACCACGTCTAATCTTGTAAGCAGCAAACAAGATCTGGGGGATTAGTGGTGGTGCATCCTGGGATAAAGATAGCTCAGCCAATAAGAGGCCTCGCTCTATAGCATAAGCGTGCCGAGTCGGAGCCGAGGGATCGGCTCCGAGCCCATCAGTACAGAATGTAGGCGAGATAGGATCACATAACATCATTTGTTTTTTAGGCATAGAGGCCTGAGCATGTGGCCTGGGTGTTGTTTTTTTAGGCATGGATCAAGACTTAGGCCTAAGTAAAGAAGGAGGCGTTGGTTTACACCCTCAGAAGCCGGTGGCTGCACATTGGCTCTGGACCCATCCAAGGTAGAGACATCCATGGGTTCCATAGCTGAAGCATCTTGTGGCATACCGGACTGCGAATGGGTCTCAGTAGAGGCCTGCGAATCAGAAGTAGCGGGTATCAGGGGCTGCGAAAGCACCTCACTGAGTACCGGCGAACTGGTGACTGGCTTTGGAGAAGCGTTGTTGGCAGTTTTGGGCCTCCACGGCCTCTGTCTTTATCTTTGCATTTTTTTTCGGAATCCCGGTAGTCAGATGGCTAACCGACATTTCTGGATAATTAACTGAGAACTGAAATATTTAGACATGAAAATATACAGACGACAGATAGTGCGCTGATTAAATAAAGCACAAAACCGACACCAAGGTACGTCGTGGTCAGGGCCTAGGCAAGAAATACAGTACGAATGAAAATCTTTATGAGATATTTGCTTTCCACATGTAATGCAATTATTAACTTTTACTGACATCAGTAAGGAGCAAGAAAAGGTTTCCCCAACGGGGTACTTAGCTTTAGTTGAAGACTTCGGTTCTGAAACTCGAAAACGAAAATTTCAGGAGTCTGCTGACCGGCACTTACGAACTGCTTCGGGCACCGTATGGCAAGAAAGACAGATGTAATGGCATCAGCTGCATGTTTTATACCCCTGACGACCTAACGTCATGGAAGAAGGGACAGCAACTGATGCAGGACCCAAGACTTTGTGAATCAGGCCGACTGAGGGCAACCTGCAAGCAGATAACCCAAATGTAATGACTGCAACAGTGAAACACGAGGAACATCCTGGACTGCAATCTTGCCCAGTGTTAGTTGCACTTGGATCATTTCAGATGCATTATGTTGAGCAACTAGCCTGGACGAGTGGAGATCCTTAATGAATATGGACACACCTCTGCTTTTAGTGTTTCGGTCCAGGTTAGATGGACGAAAGGTGTGGTATGAATTATAGCCTGGTAATGCAGGGGTGCTCTCTGGAGCCTTGAACCGGGTTCTCTGTCACTGCACAGATGTCAATGTTCTCCATTTTAAGGAGTGCCTCAAGTGAGTGCATTTTGAGGTTTAGACGTTTAGCACTGAGTAGCATTACCCTCATAGAGTTTGCTTGCTTGTACCTGTTACAGTGTTGAATTTGGCATTTGAACCATGCCTAAAAATGGCACTATAGGGGTGGCAAGAACCTTAGCCAGTATCCGGCATCCCAGGGGTGACAGGTGAAGGCCATCTCTGGCAAAGCAACGTGGTCTGTCAAACATGTCGTACCAGGCAGACAGATACTGGATCCCCTTAGAATGACACCAGAAGCTTAGCCAATTGTTGAAGTCAGTCATTTTGTCCTTGTACTGTGGTATCATTCTGGGTGATGGCAGGATGCTACTCAGGGCTAGGATCATACCTACCTGGGCTACAGGATCTCAGAGCTCCTCCATGTCTCTTTTTATGGAGACCAAGGAGGTACGTCTCAGGTCATTCAAACCAACATGGACAATGACACAGTCGTATTTGTACTTGTTGTGGAGTGACCTGAGTACGTGCATTATGTGGCTGATCCTGGCACCCGACAGGCAGCCAACAGTAACTTTCTCCTTGTTTAGCCTGGTGAGTGGGACATCAGTGTGTCTGACTATAGAGTCACCTATGACTAGTGTGTTGGGTATGTTGTTTTGCCTTATGGGCTGAGGCTGAGTGGCACACTGATTTTGTGGGCAATGTGTCATTTGGGTAGTGTTGGGGGGGTGGCTGTCTGCATTTCAGCTTGGGAGGTCTCTGTTGCTTGGGCAGATTTTTATTGAGAGCTGCCATGAATGTGGGTGTGTGCTTTGTGTTTCTATGTGTGGGTTTTGAAGGACTATGTGTTGAGTGTGGTGTGGTGCAGGTGTTAACCTTCTCCTCTTGACTGTCTAATCCAGTCTTGGCTGGAGAGAGATTGGCTTCCAGTTTGGCTATATAAGTGCATCTCTCACAGGCTGTAGTGTTGGGTGGTAGGAGGAGTTGGTTGTCGGTGTACATGAGGCAATTGCTACTTTGCCCCATTGCCCCAAGATGCCTAGATTCATCAGGTGGACAGGAGAAAACACCAGGAGCTGACCCCATGGACATGCCTGGATAGGTGCTTATGAATTTAAGTACTAAGAACGTTTTTTCTCTTGACTAGTGAGGAAAGTCGAGTGATGTAGAAGTCTGTAGTTTATTTAGTGCTTACAATGAGTTCTGAGCAAGTGCCGAGCACAAAGAAACAGCTTTGAGTACTGAAACTAAAAAAAACTGGCTAGTTCAAGCTAAAACTAGCTAGTTTTTAGCACCAATCCCAAGAAGAGAAGCAAGCCATGGCCTGTTTGGTGATCCACAGTCTTGTCCCAGGTGATGTAAGGGTCTGCAGGCTTGTAGCCTTTTTCTGGTAGATGACTCGAATAGCAACCAGATCAATCAGGTATGTTAAGCACAGACACTGACTCTCCAACCAGAAAGTGTCAGGAATCAATGCACTCTGCTCACACTCTCACCAGGGTCAGAATATAAGCACAGATTCTAAGATGTCACCTATAAAGCAGTTATTAAGCTTTCTGGTGATCAGCAGTCTCCAGGAAATCATGTAACTGCACCCCTTCTCTTACCAGGAGAAAACAGAAGCATTAATCCCAAGATGACTACCGAGAGGGAGAATGTGGGCTCTACAATAACAGGTGGTCTTGCAATAGATGCTTAAAGGTAAGATGAAAAAAAAAATGGCTTATCCTAAACACTGCAGTGTGCACTAGAGTAGTTAGATGTGAAAGTAGGTAACTTTTAAGTTAAGTTTTAGTGGAGACTAGAGTCATTATTTTTAAAACAGCAAGACAGATCGAAAGGAGGTATTCACTTTTGCATTCTGGTACTATGGAATACAGTAGGATGCCCAATAAATTTAAATAGTTAAAGGGGAGTGATTTCACAAAATTTTAATTTTGTGCTTACTCACACCAACCAGTAAATGCAGAGAGGAAATGAAATATACGGTGAAATTAACATAAGGGGCAGGCAACTAGAAAGATAGTGGTGTTTAAGAACACAACAGTAACCGCGTGGGAAAAATTTCTGTCTGAATCACAAGAGACAGAGTTGTGGTCTCTTTTCAAATTTTAGTACGCAATTAAAAAGCTGAATTCAAGTAAAACACAGTGTTGTTGTTGTTGTGTCTTTCGGCTTATCCCTGTTAGGGGTCGCCACAGCGGAACTCCGGTCCGCTAATGTTTGGTAGTGGATTTTTACGTGCAGAGTTACCAGCCCTGACGCACAACCTTCAACGAAGGCATGCCCATTCACGCATGCCTCCACACAGAAGACGCTCTAGCTGAGAATCGAATTGGACAACGTCTTGCTGTGAGGCGACAACGCTACAGCAGCACCACTACCGCGGGTCTTAAGTAAAACACAGTGTAAAGAAAACAAATCACAGTATATAAAATAGAAAAAGGCAATAAAGTAATACAAAACACAAATAAAAAGCAAACTAACCTTTCCCGCACAGCAAACTGCAGCAGAATCTGGGTGAGCCTTTCCAGTAATGCCTTTCAGTATACACTCCTTCTGCCATTAGTATGTCACAACCAGCAATGACATGTTCCTAGAAACTGTAAATGCAGCTAGAGATTCTGGCTGTATTGTATCCACCCTCCTTCTCGACCTCTCTAAAGCCTTTGATACTATATCTCATAGCCTTCTCCTTACTAAGCTATCTAACTTAAACCTTTCCCCTGCCACCATCAATTGGTTCACCAGCTATCTCTCCAACAGGCAACAAGCAGTCAAATGGAAAACAGCCATCTCCCCCTTCCTGAACACACCCACTGAAGTCCCACAAGGCTCCATCTTGGGCCCTCTCCACTTCAATATATTCATAAATGACTTCTATCACTCAGTTCCCCACGGCAAACTCGTTCAATATGCAGATGACTCCACAATTATCTGCACAGCCACATCCATTCCAACTCTCTTAAAATTAACCCAAGATGCCTTCTCTACCACTGAACAGTGGATGAAAAACAATCATCTTGCTCTCAATGCATCAAAAACCAAGCTTATGATATTTACCCCCTCAAAAACACAACCATTGACAAAAATACATTCTCTATCATCAGCCAAAACCACACACCTCTTGAACTAGTATCAGAAAGCAAACTACTAGGGGTCCAGATTGATGACAAACTCACATTCAATAGCCACTTACTACTAAACATAAAAAAACCCACATTAAACTTGGCATGCTTTATCGCCAAAATCAATTCCTCTCTACAACTACTAAGCTCACTCTGGCTACATACAACATTCCTTATCTCTTCCCTTCTTTACGGCGCTCCTATGCTAACAAACCCTCAATCATCCCTTAAAACAAAACTGTCCACATGTTATAATAAAATTGCAAAATTTGCCACTGGCCACAAAGCATCTACCCACCACTGTGCATCTCTCCACAAACTAAACTGGCTTGAGCTTCCTAACTATCTGTCCTTTACTCAGCTCAGTTTTGCCCACAAACTCATTTTCCAACCATCCCTCTGTCTCTCACTCACCTCCACCTTTAAAATGCACATGCCTCAAAGACTCCTAAGATCTAATAACCAAAATCTAATAGAACTGTACAAACCTCTTCACTCTCCAGGAAAAAAAACTGCTGTCCTTTGCCCTGGCACGCCAATGAACTCCCTTCCCCCTTCATCCGCACTACTACAAACCTCCCAGCTTTTAAAAAATCCCTGCATACACATTTATCATCCTCCTGGGAATGCTCCTGCTCTCATCCCTCCTAGTTCAACCCATCCCCTACTGACTGCCTCTTCTCTTAGTTTAACATAAGTAAGCAACAACTCCTAATAAGTCTCAAATTCTACTTTTCCTTAAGTCTCAAATTCTACTTTCCTTTCAAGATGCATCATATTGCAACTGTTATTGCCATTTGCTATGCAATACTTTACATATAAAATGTAACCAGAATACTAGAATTTTACTACTTATAACTTAGACCCTTCTCTATGAAACCATCTCCTTTTTGACTTAGACCCACATTTGACTACTCCTATCAACCACTATTATTGCCTTATTACCACTGTTGATAATTGCTTTTAATATGATCTGTTTAATATGATTGTAAGTGTTAAAGTGTGAACCTCAATTACTTGTAATTCCTTGTACTTTGTTTTGGAGCTTTTCTCCCCAGGACTCCATTGAAAACGGGTACTTCGGGACCAATGGACTATCCTGGTAAATCAACTACAAATAAATAAATAAAAATAAACAAATGTGAAACCGTTTCAAATTCTATTTTACAAAACTTACATTTGTCTGTTTCTCCCATATGTTCAATGGACTTTGCAAACCAATGTGTACGTAGCCAACTATTTTGGGCCACCAATATTGGCCTTTCATGTCTCGGCTTGAATTCACCTCTCCTTAACCATTCCTGCGTTCCCATCCTGATCAACATGAGGCTCTTCCAGATGTTTTCTATACTTGCAACTATAGTTATGCATTGTCCACATTTCTTGCCTTCTCATCTAGTCCTTCACCTTATACTCTTTCTTTTGCTTTTTGGCACATTCGGTTGCTGCTTGATTTTGATCTACTTCTGGTTTGATTTCCAATCCTGCTTGACACCGATATGCTTCTGCTAGACTAAGCAGGGAAGTAATCTTAGATTTATTCTCCTCATGTTTCACAACTTTCACTACGTTTGGGTCTTGTGAGGCCAGCAGATATGAGTGCAGTCCCACGATTGCAGATCTACACATGTAATCAATTTCAAGGAGGCCCAACCTTTCTTCAGAACGGGGAATATATAATCTTGGTATGCAATAATTTTTATAAATCATTTGATGAGTGTGAAGTCATGCCAAGTCCCAGTAAGGCATTAACACTGTCGTGAAAGACTTCTCAGACAAGGCAGAAAATATTTCTTCTGTTAAAATTTCACTGTCTCTGTTACAGGACAGGACAAAGGAGAAATGCTTTTAACTACGAAGAGAAAGCTTTGGATGGGATCAAGTTTTCATTCTCTTCCATCAAGAAAACTTGCAGCTCAGGTTCCTTCACTTCTAATACCAATTTATTTATTTATTTATTGGGGGGGGGGGGCATTTTGTTCTGTACTAAAAAAGGTGCCTGGATGATTTTAGACCAGGGCATCATTGTCATTTGAGGTTCCCTTCTAGTCACGCATAATGAATCCTGCCAAAGCAAACGTAGCACCCGAGAAGTATCAGACTGTACTGCGAGATTTTACCACAGGAAGGTGGCTTACTACTCCCTGTTTTTGAGGTGGGGGTACTCCATTGCTTAGATCTGCGCATACCCTGAGACTGTAATCTTGGTGGTCTGCTGCTCCTGGGCTTGGACTGAGAAGGTCTAGGAGGGACTGGAAAGGACCAGTTTTTAGAAGGCCAATGCCTACTGAATCTAGGTGGCTGTACCTGTAGGAAATATTTAACAGTTTGCAAAGATTTAGCTTTTTCTCCATCTTTTTGAGGACTTCTTCTGCTTTATTGCCAAACAGGCATTCTTGGTTTAATGGTGCATCTAGTAATTTTGCTTTGACATGGTCTGGCAAGATTTGTTCCTTAAGCCAAGCATGCCTTCTAAGAACGGACTCAAAACCACATTGCAAAGTATGCTTTCCAGCTTGGTTAGCAGAATGCATTAACTCTTGTAAATCTTTATGTTCAGGAATCAACAATTTTCTATTTAATTAGCTCAATAATATGCGGCTGATACTTTAACATATGAAACTAGCAATTTAAAGCCCTGATGGCAAGAGTAGCAGAGGTGTACACCTTCTTACCTCTATCTGTCTAAAGCCCTAGAGTCCCTGTCCGAAGGGGTAGGGTTTTTGGCTGTTGTAGCCTTAATGCCTTTAGGTCCCTGGGAAATGGTCTCTGGATCTGCAGTAGGATTCTTAAAGAGGAATTTGTGGGTGTCAGGTACTCTGTAATACCCATCAGGTTTCCTGAGAGCTGGAGGCAAAGTATCAGGGGTAAGGCCGTTTTCCAAGAACACATCATCTACAATTTCCAGAACAGGAGGGATAGCTGCAGGCCTGTGCTAAGGCAAGTTTAAAAATTCCCTGAGTCTCTTTTTGGACTGTGGGTAGTCCAGGCACTCCCAGCAGAAATGTTCTCTAAGGGTATGCATGGTTTCACCAAAAGAAAAATCTTCTGGTGGGGAAGCAGAGGGAATGGAATCCTCTGCATCAGAATCCTCATAGGTAGATAAGGGTTTGTACTGGTAACCAGAAGGATCAGAGTCAATAGACTCATGATCTGAAGAATCAGAAAAAAAATCAGTTCTTGGTCTTTTTGAGGGGGGAGGCTGGCTTCCCCTAATTAAAGTTATAACATCTTCAGCCATTCTAAGCATTTGTTTCGGGGGCATGTGGGCCTGAAAATGCGCTTTGGTCGTCGGTTTCCTAGGTGTAATGCGAACTCTGGGCCTGAGAAATTTGGTAGTTTTGGTTTGAAATGAAGTCGTCAGTTTAATATAAAAATCGGAAGGCCTGAATATACCCTCAGAAGCCATTGCTTGCACAGTGGTTCCGGACCCATCCAAGGTGGAGACATCTGCAGGTTTCACAGTCAAAGAAGCATCTCACAGCATTCTGGCCTCCGAATGGGTCTCAGTAGAGGCCTGCGAATCTGTAGAAGTAGGTATCAGGGGCTGCCTCGTCGGCAGTTTTGGACCTATGCAGTCTGTCTCTGTCTTTATCCTTACATTTTTTCGGAAGATCAGTAGTCGGATGGCTTACCGAAGCCATTTCAGAATACGGAGAACAAGAGCAAACGACTTTAGTGACAAAAATAGCCCGACGATGAATAATTTGGGCGTTGAACAAGGCACAAAACCAACAGCGAGGAACGTCATGGTCTGGACCTAAACAGGTGATGCAGTAAGAATGAAAATCTCTGTGAGCTATTTGCTTTCCACAGGCAAGACAATTATTAACATCCTCTGACATCGCTTAGAGCAAGAGAAAAGGATCCCCAATGGGGTACTTATCTTTTAGAGGATTTCAGGTCTAAAACTTGAAAAACGAAAATTTCAGGAGGCAGCCGACCGGCAGTAGCGAACTGCTTCTGCTTCGACACTGCACGGCAAGAAAAGCTGATGTAATGGTGTCGGCTGCATGTTTTGTACCCATGGCGACCTGACGTCATGGAAGAAACGACAGCATCCAACGCAGAAATCCCAAGACTCTGTTATTCAGGCTGAGGGCTACCTGCAGGCAGATAACCCAAATGTGATGACTGCAACAGTGAAACATGAACATCCTAAACCTTCTTCCTGCTCTGGCATTTGTTCTTTTGCACCCAAGACCCCGCAACTGGCATTCATTCAATTCAACCCCTGATCCAGCAACTGCTACACATAGGGCAAGGCTACGTACAGATAATCTTCGGGTACTGGGGACATCCCCATGAAGGGTGGATGGACTTTAACTACATTCTGTACACAGTTTTATAATTGACACTCCACTCTCTTGACCCTCATGCTAGTTTGTACAAAGGGCCTCAATCTGCCTCAAAAATAGGCCAAATCACTAGACATGCCCATCTGTTTCCATATTTCCCTGGATTCATTTGGTGGTCAAATAGTCTTGGGAAGCATAATTTTACTATACTGAAAAATGAAAGTTGCATTACAGTCTGCATGACCTTGCAGTTTTCCTCTAATGTTATAGCATTTCCCATTAAGATTTCCCAAACAAACAGTATTTCTCTATGGAGGCATTCAAAAGCTCTCCAATTATGTCCTCCAGTAACGTAGGCCTTCAGTCAGGCATGGTGCCTAAGAACTGATCCAGCAACAGCTGCCAAAAAGTATGCATCTACCACATCATAACCACACAACCATCTGTTTTATAACATTTAAGGAGAACTGAACCAGTTTCAACAGTTTAAAGATCTGCTATTTCAGAGATTAATTTTAAATTTCAACAGACAAGTTTGCCATCTGAGCCATGATTCAAGATTGGCACTTAATGTGTATCTGGGAACTTAATGCCCTAAAATTCAGGGTAGCTTAAATATAAAGCTTTCGTCAGTCTGTCCAGAAACCTACATTTCTTTTTTTTTTTTTTTTTTGCAGTGTGTTTGGGACTGGAACTAGCTTACTGTAGTTGAATGCCTCCAGGTGAATAGCCGCAGGATCTGCTACAAGATATTTGTAGACTGTAGAGTGCAGCAGACTTACAAATCTATCTGGTTTTCTGGGTGTAGAGGGCAAGCTGTCTACATGCAGTGAGGCCACTAAAAAGTATCTCTGAAAGCCTTCAGTACTAAAGGAACCACCCGGGGCTATGATCTCTACAAGCCTAGAAAATCAAACTACTTTTTTTGTTATGTGGCATATCCATTTTCCATTTAAAATGCTCCCTCATTTTCACCCCAAAATATATGCCAACTTGCATGCACCCGGATGAGGTGATGCTCCTTCATCTGAGCTGTACCTCAAGCAGTAAGCCATCTGGATATATAAGTTGTCCTTTTCAGCTTATTTGGGGTAACATGCTCTTCTTGGTGCTATAAAGATGCTTTTTAAAGCTCTATGGTTTAACACCTTCTGCTCCTTCCGTCCCTCTCTATCATACTCTTTGGGCAATAGGGATGGAGGACAGAGTTCTTCCACTTAGGCAAACACCACAGCCTGTATTACAAATCTGCTATGTTACAGCAAATGTAGCACACCTTCTTTCTTGTTCTTAGCTTTGCGGGAAGAGCTAGCAATCAAGCAATGACCTGCATCTCCAATGTCACAGATGTGGACAGAGACTTGTAGACAAATCAGGCAACTCTACCAGAGACTAAAAAGCCTACTCTCTGGTTGAGGTTTCCTCAGGCCTTTCTGATGCTGTCTTTCTTGAGGGTCACCTCTTCATTAAACTGTATTTGTGCCCCTTTTTATGAGTCTTCTTATGGGTAAGGTTTTCTCCTGATGAGGCAGACGAATGCTCAGATATCTGTAGCATGGCATCTGACTTTCTCTGCATCAACCATGTTCTCAAAAGGACTTCCTTACTTGTACAAGTTTTCTTCATGAACCCTACACAGATCTAGTAATCTAAAAGTGGTATTCTCCCAAGCCAAAAAAGGACACTTAAATGATACTCTTCACACAGGAAGTGAAGCACACATTCACATCATCTAATGAGGCTTTGCTCAAGGCACACCCTGGGAAGCATAACATTTTCCAAGAAATTTTACTGGCAAACTCGCAGAACAACTTCAGAAAAGAAAACAAGAAAACCTTCCCCAACAGGGCACTTACCTATAGACGTTTCTAAGCAGGAGCTCTGGGGACATATAGGCTTGACTACCTGACTGTTGATTTATACACCAAGATGTAGATATGCCTGTGGCAAAAAAGGAATTGAAGACGGCACTGTCTAAAATCTCTTATTTGGGAGACCACAGTCTGCCTCTGTATGGAGGATGTCGTCTTACTCCTTAACGTATGCACACCACTAGCAGTCAGTCTGATCAGGGAAACAGCAGCCTGCAACTGACTTCTACATGTTACAAATATTACAGCAACAGTGACCTTAAAATGAACAACTGCATATATCATTATCTTTACCAGATCTATCATTATCCGTCTGGGAAATGCCTGACATGCAAGCCATTGCAAAAGGATAATAAACAAAACTTATTTGGGCAACAGTGTTGCATTTACACAAGATATCCGAGTAGGAAGAAAATGTTACAGTCACAGTGCCCACTGTTACAGAACAGTTCTACAATGTGCTTATGAATGTTTGTTCTTCTTTCGGCTTTTCCCAGTTAGGGGTCGCCACAGCGGAACTCCGGTCCACTAATGATTGGCAGTGGATTTTTACAGTGCCGAGGTGCCAACTCGACGCCCAACCTTCAATGAAGGCACGCCCATTCATGCATGTCTTTCGAACGCCACTCGACCGCGGGGAGGACATGCAGACTCCACACAGAAGGTGCTCCAGCCGAGAATCGAACGGGAGAACCTCTTACTGTGAGGCGACAATGCTACTGCTGCACCACCACTGCTTACATGAATAGCAGTGTAAAATGCACTTCAAATGTACACATTTTAATCTCATGAAAATTACTCTTAAGTAAATTATCCCATCTTCTGCTCTTCATTCTGTAGTCCACTGTTGTCACCTCCCAAGCCAGACTACCACAAAGCCCTCTATCAGATCTTACAAACGCAAAGTCTGGTCACTTGCAGTTGAAGAGAACTCCACAGATTGGCTTCTTATTGGGCTAGCTATAGAATACATTACAACAATTCTGTGGCAACTTTACTTGGTGTCTTTAAGGAAATGTATCGCTAAAAATTCTTGTTTAAGTCTTCTTAATCATACAAGGCTTAAATCGAGCCCTGAAAGATGTACTGGCCATAGGAAAAATCTGAAGGACAGCACTCTATAAACCCAATCCAACAATTTAGTCTTTATGTAGTCTGTTGAAAAAACATTTACCGGTTTCGGCAACAGCCTTCCTCAGTATGGCAATAAAAATTCAAATGTTCAGGAGTTACTTATCACTTCCTTGAAGATGGCATCACAATTTATTGGGCTCACATTTAAAGACATATACTCGTATATAAATACAAACAAACTAATATTCATTCAAACTAGAAGAAAATAAAGCTTCTAGTTTCACAATCCAAAAATTTTCCTTTACACTAAGGAGGTTTTCCCATCCTAATTCATTTGGACCACTAAACATAATTTTGTCAAAACCAAAAAACAAAACTGATCATTAGGATACTTAAGTGTATACTTAAACAGGGCATTACAGTCATACTGACATCTGATGTCACTAACTAAACAACTAAAAAGAACAAAAAGAAAAGAGTTTGAGGCTCTATACTGAAAAGCTATGTGGGGAGTCAACATTTTTAACTGATTGAGACTGACACTTACTATTTCATCTGAATTACCCACAGCTAAGAGGGCAAACAATTTTAGCCCTTTAATAAACTGTGTAGGAGAGGGGGAGCGCAAACACCGTAAGAAATCAAGGGGCATTGGAAATTCTACAATAGAGGCTGGGACCCAGCTGAACCGTGACAATACTGTGCATAATATTTCTTCTGTCTTTTTCTAATGATAATGTTTCTTTCCCCATGCCACCTGCCTCAGAAGTGAGGCTGGTGCAAGATATTAAGGATTTTAGGTATCATTTAAATTCATTGTTATTTTTTTTTAAGACAAGGACCACAGCAGTTTTGATTTCTTTTAGGTTTAAACCTTTTTCTTTTCAACCTCCTAGAAAAATATATAACCGCTTTTGAACAAGCTGTATTCAAGGAATTACATTTTAATTTACATAAAGACACTGTTCGTCATAGCTTAACTTTTAGAGAAAGACTAGCACTTGACTGTTTAAGCAAGAATACTGATGTAGTGACTAATTCTGCTGATAAGGGAGGTGCTGTTGTGATAATGGATTCTCATGAATACCAAAAGGAGGTTCCTACCCAACTAAAGACCCTAAGTTTTACTCTAGGATGCATTTAGACTCCACTATGCAATTTAATTGACAATTTTTTTTTTTTGGAAATAGCAGTGGAGGATGGTATCAATGAAAGGAAGATTATGAAACAACAAAGTGGATGACCCTAAGATGCAAAATATATGTTGTCTAAGATTCATAAAAATTCAAAAAAAACCTCAAGGACTTCCCACTGTGGCAGGCTTTGGCTCATTAACGGAACCCCTACTGGGCAGGTTTGCAAGCTTTGGAATATTGGTTAAATAATGTTAAATTATTTAGTCCAGGTTTCAATACCTTTCTTGTGTATCTTACAGAACATATTTTGACCAAAAATGCTTTTTTTTTTTTTTTTTTTTTAATTTTAAGCCTGAGTGTTATTTTCAGTTACAAGGTACTGCTATGGAAGTCTTTTTCACTCCTGTACATGTTGACTTGGTTATGGGATATTTTGAGCAATTTTTGCTATATGATACCAGTCATAACATCTATATCGACTCAAAAGACATTTGGTGTCACTATTTGGATGACTGCTGGTTTGTTTGGACATCTGATTTGGAATTTTTGTTGGAATATGTTCAATACCTCAATGATCTTTGTTTTACTTTAAATTATGATACTTTCAAAACTTCATTTTTGGATGTATTGGTCGAGAAAATGTTGGATGGAACTGTTAAAACTTCCTTATATAAGAAGGAATTCATAAAACGTCCTTACTACAGACATCTAGCTGTCATCCTAGACAATAATTAATAACATTCCTTTATCACACTATTAAAGGGTAAAACTAATTTGTTCTGAAGGGGAAATATTTGGTAATGTTAGTCAAAGATTTATTAATAGGGGTATGACCCTAAAATATTACAGCAGGTTTTAGATAATACTAACAATAAAATCAAGGGACAAATAATTAAATCATCAAGTTAAGAATGATCAAGTTTATAGCAGATGAAAACTAAAGTTGGTTAACACCTTTGAGAGTAATTAGTTCTTTTTGCCTGATTGTTCACAATCATTGGTTTACTTTACAGACAAAGATTTGTTGGAAGCTCTCTCTGGCAAATGTTCTTTTTCTTACAGATGTGGTAAAACTATAGGAAATTATTTTAGTCACTACAAGGTTGAATGTAGTACGTGAAGTACAAACTACTTTGGATGGCAATGTTTAAAGGATTCATTCCCTTGTGGTGCATGTACAACGTGTGCTGTTATTTTCAAAAGTAAGAAGTTTTTATCAGCGAACACTCCTACAGGTTATGAAATTAAAGCTATTATTTGTAATTCACGAGGGGTTTTATATATATATATATATATATATATATATATATATATATATTTAGTTACATGTCCTTGTTCTCCTATCTACTTTGGAAATACTTCAATTTTTTTAAAACGTATACATTTGAACATCTTTGTGACATGAGATGTTAGTGTGAATCTAATGCCTTGTTTAAACATACACTTCAGCATTCTAATGTCAAGTTTTGTTTTTTGGGTATTGACAAAATTATGTTTAGAGGTCCAAATAAACTAGGACGCAAAAACATGCTAAGTATAAAGGAACATTTTTGGATTGTGAAAATAGGAACTTTTATTTTCTCCTGGTTTGAAGGAATATTAGTTTAAGTGGTGTATTTACATATGTGTCTTTAAATGAGAGTCCAAGGAATTGTGATGTCATCTTCAAGGAAATAAGTAACTACTTAAAATTTGAATTTTATTACCATACTGATGAAGGCAGTTTTCAAAACCAGTATATGTTTTTTAAACTGACTAAATAAAGAAGAAATTGTTGGATTGGTTTGGAGAGTGCTGGCCTTTAGTTTTTTTCTCATTGCTGGTTCCTATTTGCAGTGCAATTTCACCTACCTCGCGAATTGCTATTGTATGGTTTGGTACTGGCGAACCAGATCACTGTGCTGAATAACACCACGGGTTCCACTTATAAAACATGAGTCTTCCAAAATTCAAGTACTAGAATATTAAAGATTACATTTCTGAAACCTGTTATATGGTTGGAGAAGAAAGTCTGCAATGTGCTTTACACTTGTTTTAAAATTTTAATTGCTTGACTTGGCATTTGATTAGCTTTCTTCTTTTGTTTACTGTTCTACAGCTGCTGTCAATCTAACTTACACATTGCTGTTTTGTCTACTATTTGCTTCATTTCTAGCATTTTCCCTCATCTATTTTATGCTGAATAACCTTTCAATGCTGTCCACCTTTAAGTACTGTCATTTATATTTTATTTCTACAATACTTGGATTCAAGCACTTAGATTTAAATCTGAAACAGAAATTCAGAAAAAAGAATTCCACTGAAATTCATGCTGCCTTTTTTGTGCAGAGAAAAGCTCCTCATAACCCCTATGCAGGGGGGTTTTCCCCTACATCCCCCTCCTCAGTATAATTAGCCCAAAAATTGATGCACATGTGGCAAATAGGAATAGCCTTGCTCTCAAGAGAGTGCAGCTTCATACCTGGGTTAACTGCAACCATTACACTCCTACAAATAAATAAAAGAAATTAACAGCAACTTTGTATAATCTAGCTTTTGCCATGTAACTCTAGAGTACCCATTTATTCTAGCAGAAAATCAATGTCAAGTCTGCTCCTGCGACCATGACCTTCTAGAATACCTGCATATTTATCACAATCATATTCAAAACAAGCTTTTAAGCACATCCCAGAAAACCAAAGGCCTGTTTGAACCCACACATTCATTTTTCTCCAGCTCCTCACTCTGTAATACTTCACCACTATCCACTCTCTCATCTTATTCTCCCACCCAATCCCTAACTTTGTCACCTCAAGTAACAAAACATTCTTTTCCCTCCTCCTCCTCCTATCAACCCCTTTAAAAGAGCCAAAAGCTCCACTTACACTGAAGTCTTTCTCTTCCCCCATCCCTTATTTGTTTCCAACACCTCCTCCAATCCCCTCCCTACCCACGCTTCTTCAAAGCCAGACAGCTGGCCTGAGACTGGAAGAATCCACATTTGATGCCTGTACGGCTGGAAAGGGTATTAAGAAAGTTCCACCTTCAGGAGCGAAGCCAAGATGTGTTTGGCAACCAACTATTAATACATAAAGATTTGAAGCAGTACAATCATGGAAAATTATCTAGGTGAAGTAGGAGGGACCAAGCATGCCCTCACCTTTGTGTGGTTCCACTGCATGCCACACGCATTTTCACAGGAAGAAAGAAAAAAAAGCAGGATAGAACAAACAGAAAATAGATTCTTTCCAGTGCATACCACATTTAATAACTTTTATCTCCTTTCCTTAATGTGCTTATCTTTTTAATCTAAGTACAGCACTTACCCCTTCCCATTAAAATTGCCTTTGGATCTCTACAGGTAACTTTACACCTCTTATGTTGAGAATTCAGCATTAAACTACTACACAAACCACTCAGGCAACATGAAGCTAGAATATGTTGTCAAATCATTCATACACCCTCTAAGTATACCAACTTCTAGCACTAAACTCAACTATAGCTCTGTGACAGCAGAGTGATTTTTTTTTATACCAATTATATGTACTACTTGCAAGAATGTTTATGGATTATATTACACTTCTTGGATAGTTTTAAATAAACTAGTTGTACTAACACAAAATAAGCCACAACATAGAAATTCCAATATAAACTTATTGGAAAAAATATTTCTAACACTATTACAATTACACTGAGGATCAGTACTAGGTCACTAACCATAACCCATGTGCCCAAGAAATGAAAATTAACCTCAACACTGAAGCTCAAGACATAAATCTGGACATCTACTTTGACACAAACAGTATGTTATGTCTGGAGAAACATGCTCATAATTCTTTGTAGTATATGGAGCTTTAGCTGCTATGATGTACTTTGAAGATGCAGGAAAAGTGAAGTATTTTACAGTTTTTAAAGCTGAATCATATTTTGCACTGCACACAGTGTACAGAAAGTAAGTGTACTTCTGGACAGACCTTTTTAAAAGTTATTAGGCCCTTCACTCTGTCACACCTTTTCTGGGGTCATACAAACTGTATTACAACCTTTAAATCTACTACATTTTTTTCACTTTAAGCTGTTCTGTTATGGACGTGCTCTTCTGCAAGACTACAGCATAACAGTTTTGGCAGCTGTCTAAATAAACTTGATATGCACTTTAATGGCTTTAAAAAGTGCATAATAGGCTTATCTTTTTCCCAGTTTCATAAAAAAATAGCACACACCGCATACTAAATTACACATACCATAAACACAGTTACTGCTTAGCCTATATGTATCCCATTGCAAGTATTAAATAATACCACATCCTATTTTTTTCTGTATACATATATATACATATATATATATATATATATATATATATATACACATATATATATATATATATATATATACACATATATACATATATATATATATATATATATACATATATAAATATATATATATATATATATATATATATATACACACACATCTCTTTGCCTCTAGCCTGGGTCACCACTGAAACGGGACACTTAAAATAATGCAAGAATTTGTGCCTAACAAGCACTTTCAGACCAGCTGGTATAATGCAAGTGTTTAACTTGATGAAGTCTGGCTAAAAGGTTTCCCAGGTTCTCAGTCTGAATATTGGCCATGCATCTTTATGAGCAGCAGAGTTTACAGAGTGCCAATAAACAGAGCTCATTTGGTCACTTCCTGACAGAATTGGTATACCCTTCATGAACTTTCTGATGCTAACTCAAAAAAGTGCAAACACTAAAAACAATAACAATGCTAGGAGATGGGTGCAGCCAAAATAAAAAAATAAAAAATACTCCCAGACAACTGAAATGTTACGGGCATTTTGTAACAAGTGAGTGCTTTCATCCAAAAAGAAAAAAACAAGGACTTCATCAGAATATTGACTACACCATATAACACAATTTATAACAAGAAATGAAGTATGTAATATCTGATTTAACACAACCCATATATACTTATTTAACCCTAAATATTTAAATGTTAAATATAAATATAACATTAAATCCCCAGGCTACAAAATTTCAAAGCGTAAAAGAATTAATTTTCAAAAAAAAAAAAATACTGGCATACGTGACTTCAATGATGCCTGGAAAAGGCAAAGGATTAAATATGAGTTGCCACATTAATCCACGCATCTCAAGCTTACTCCTAAAGGGGCCAACAGGAATATCAACCTTCAACCGGTCCAAGTACTGTAAATGTGATCCTTTTAAAACTGTCACACCGAATCGTGTACAAATACAAGTTGCTGCTTTTATCCTTTTTGATACCATACATATTTACAATGTAGTGTTTTTTTTTTTTTTTGTTAAAGTGCAAACACTCAATGTTGATATCTACTATTTTTAAATGTATTTTTTGCAACCTTTTGCTCCCACTGCCTGCTGACTATCAAGACACTCTCTCAATTGATCAACCAATTTGCTCCCACCATCAGGTGGTGAAAGCTAACTGACAGGGAGACATCCAGGTAGCCATCAGGAGTCGGTTCAAATGTTTTTAGTTTTCATCCTGGATCTATCCACACATGCACCTGGCAAGGCACCTGGTAGGGGAATACAATGGTCTGCTCTGCAAAGGGATAGTCTCACTTCAAGTAGTTCCTTCAAGAAGCCCTGTGCCTTCGGCATAATTGTACCCTAGTAGCCCACATGGTTAGAGTGAGAATGACATGTCAAACAGATGTAATGTCATTACTGACTGACAAGCAGATTTACCAGTGACCTCATACATACATTGCTTGTCGATTAACATATATGGAAACTATTTTGCCATCTTTAACTTTTGAGACTACTGTTCCATATCTCTGGAATCATTGTGGCTACTTGCTGGAGCCAGTTAGCGAGTCAAGATAATGCAGAAGATTGGGGGAAACACTCTCACTTTCACTTACTGGAAGTTTAGTGGCTCTGACAGTATTTAAGTTGGTGATCCTAGGTGTGCATCTGCCAAGTTGGGATCCTTCAGTGCGAGTCAGGATGCTAGCTGCTGCTGGGGAAATGGTTGCTACCAGTGACCCCATCACCACCTTCCTGTCATGACGACAGGGCTTTAGTCATTTATGAAATAAATACACTGTTATTTGTAGTCACCTTTCAAGCCATGAAGCTGTGCAACAAAATGCTTTACATCACCACAGAAATAACATTGAAGTTTAGAAAATAAATGATCCAAAGAACGAATTTAATTAAAAATAAGACGTCTGTCAAATATTGGCGTGTTAGTTACATAAATTAAAAAGCTGGCAGGACTTTGACATTTACAGTTAAGCATTTAAACAGGTGCAAAAATAAGCAAAATTAATGTCATTCACATAAACCGAATAACCGAAATTCACAATGTCTGTGAGGTGCAAAAAAAAAAAAGAGGGAAATGTACAGAGGACAACTTATACTAGACATAGTGAAAATGCGCAGTGGCACTTTACACAAGTCAGCATGATCTTTTCACAAAACTGCACTCCCAAACATTTTACTTTCTGTTCACAGGTCAGCAGGCAAAGTGATTGAACAAGCATGTCACTAAGGTTTGCTACTTCAGTTTGTAGGCATTTCCTGGTGAAGCACCTGTAACTGTGATGACGAGACATAGATTAAACCCAGAAATCAAGATTTTGTGCTCCTCAGACACACTTTCTAAAACGTATTATTCCTGTTTAGCAACAGGTTATACTAAATGAAAGTAAATCTACAGAGGTTGTCATCTTAGCATTCTTCATTTAAAACAGGATTCAGCCAGCAGGCATTTATACCCAATAAATATTCACAAGGTCAGTGAGGACACCATGAATATTCATTAAAATTCGTACACGTCACTGGAATTGGGTGGGCCCTGCTACGGCATATCCATGTGGGAACTAGGATACAATTATGATGTGCCATCCCCCTCACACAGTACAAACAATGGTCTCTCAAGTCTCTTCCATTACGGAGCTTGCACCTTCCTGTCTCTGAGTTAAAATCCTCCCCATATGACAGCTGAGTAGGCCACAGCCCTTCACTCCTCCCCATCCCATTCCCCTTTTCTCTATCTAGCTTTTCTAGTACCAGAGC